>NC_084915.1:4090283-4313680 GCF_949316345.1 Pungitius pungitius
GAGGAGACCTGCTCAGTGTAAGTCATGAATGTAGCAGCACATAGCAGGTGTAGGAAAACCCGAAGGAGGACAGACACAAAAGCGGAAAACTGCTGATGAAACCAAAAATGAAGAGGAGACCAAGAAAAACTCTTAGTCAACCGTAGTCAACTTTAATCAAATAAAACTTTATTTCCCAACAACAAAATTGTGGCTAATGAAATTGCTGAGTGGTTATTAACTTTGGAAAACCACTACAGTGGTATGGTGATCAAAAATGTTAATGTCAAGTCCTGCTCTCATGCCTATTCAGTAAATTTTGAGCTATAGTTACCTACATCCACTATTTCTGATTCGAAAATACTAGGCCACTTTTATTTGAATAATAATTTGAATAACATCAGTGTTTCCCCTACCATTCAATTAGGCGGGCAGTCCCCCCCCCCCTACCCCCCCATCCCGACGGCCAAACCCTGTAAACTTGAACCTGTTGTGAACGTGGCATTGACGATGGGAGATTTGTCCTCATAACGCCTTGATGTCAGGGAACAACTGAACAGTTCTCTGACTAGGATACACTAGTTGTTATTTCAACCTGTTCCACAAGATTAAAAGGTCATAGTCACTCATCTGAACCATGGACCACGGGAAGCATTATTTACACATGTCTACGTAATAATAATAATACGTATAAGCATCCTCCTTAATTAGTTATATGAGCTGTTAGCCTTTACAAAGCTGCCTCGCCTCCATCCGTAGTTATTTCGATAAGAGCCTTTCTTCTTTACCTTCTACTCCATAATTAAAAATGTCTAGTCAGTTCAGAATGCATTGTTTCGTATGCCTGTCAGGAAATGAAAACAAAATGAATAGAAATGCCCTGACTGTCTGTCTAGTGGACCATGTGACTTGTTGTTTTATGCCTCAGATAAACAACAACCACGTTATGCATGGCTCCCTCAATTTCTCCGATCCTGCTTCATCCCCGAGTACGATTTTCATTTGTGCGGCTGTGACATTTTTCATGTGATTTATTCTATTGTCCCGAGTCCTCCGGCCATAGCTGCCCCTCCGCCCGGTCCCCTCGCCATCAGCGTTGACAATCCCAGCCTTTGTTTTAGCAATGAGAAGCAGCATTCTTCCAGAGGGATGACCTCCTCTGTCTCTACAGGGGCTGGCACTAAGGACGCGACCCTACCCAGGGATTGGATAGCACCTCACCGGATGCTGCCAACCGCAGCCAAGAGTTGTCCCCCCCCCGACTCTAGTGCTCATATGTGCACCAGATACGCTCTCCGTCCCCTTCAGGCAACTTGATGGATCCCTCTGTTCACCACAGCTGACACATCATGGCCAGGCACAATTACCATCACCGTAAAGCATTAGCACAGAACAACAGGATTAGCCTCTGTGACTGAAAGTGGATCATCGGCCCTTTCTGTAAGTAAACATCTCTTGCACTTCATTTTTAGGATTGATTTAATTTTCTATTTTAGTTTATTCAACCAACATCCATTATATCTTTAGTCTTAAACAGCAAATTTCATTTGGCCACTAAATCCCAACAAAATATGTTGAGCAGCACCATGAGGAGAGAAGCTGAGATGAAAGATACTGAAGAGACGCATCACTAAAATCCCACAGCACCTGAACATTAGAATTCCAAACTAGCCGCACAGCGAGGCATCGGGTTCAACATTAAACATCTCCAACAGTTGAAAGGGATAACGCAAGTATCAGGACATGAAACACCAGGTATAGGAATATATCCGATTACCTGCAGCTGTCTACACAGACACATGCATCGGCCACTTTTAAGTTTTAAGGGAATAACAGTTAGCTGGATTCAGAAGCCAGCAATTAGGACAAAATACCTGGATCCTGTTCAACAATGCTAACTAGTTAGCATTCGGTCTTTTCGGACATTAGCCAGTTTGTCAGCTACTTGGTCCACAAAAAGTAAATGTAATGGAAACATTACACTGGAAACATTACATTTAATTTTTACTGAACTGTTTCAAGTGCTGGATTTAGAAATGAAAAGGGCGTTGGAGCAGTGTAAAAAGATTTTCAATGAAAGATGTTTCTTTATACTGTGTTCAGGAAATCTGGTTGTGTGTATAGAAATCCTCAAAAGTTTGTTTTTAGTGTGGCGATGGCGACTGAATTGAATGTTTGACAATGGCAAGTATTGTTCTCTTACTGGAATCTACAATTCTGTGATCTAAAACAAGTAATAACGTTTTATCTCTCAAGCGTCTGAAGGAAGTTATGTCATTGCTGCTGTGACAGCGAGTAGGGAGACAAATCCCTTTCTAATTGTTCACTCATATTATCAACTGAGTGGAGTAGGCAACACGTACAAAGGGACATTGTGCGCATTATTGAATAAAATACAATAAATTTGGATGGTGAACAATGAAGGATATTGCAAACACACTAACATACGGTTCTTGTAACATGCTTTGAAGTTCATGGATCTGGTAGGACATAAGACTGCACAAATTATCTACAAAGCTACAATTGATTTACTTCCTGACAACAAACCAAAAATGTTTTCACAAAGAGGAAGATGTGTGGGTTTTGATGAAATTTCGGAATGGTTCAGATGAAGAAAATAAATATAAGCGGTACAGGTATAAGGAAGGGGCCTTGTTTCTCCCAGGAGCATAATACTCCTGGTAGTTGTTATTGTTTTCTATATTAAAATCAATCTTTCTGATAAACATTAAGTACATTTTTTAGTTAAATAAAGGGGACAGGACTTTACAGGTGTTTACTTCATTTTAGCTAATTTTCTAATATAACCTATAACATATACTATTTATTCATGTGTATAGTTTCAACATTAAAACATTTTTGGATTGTTGTTTTACCAAAATCTGCGTATTGTGCAGATGAGAGCACGTCATTTCTTTCTCTAACTGTTGTTGTTGCTCTCAGCCTTGATGACATTAACCTTAAAATCGATGCGCAAAGTAAGGAGGAGGTGGAGGGCTTGCAGATAATTAGCTTGTCTAAAGCAATAAGACGCTATTCATACATGGCCCCATCAAACCTATCCCAATGTGTTAATTAGCTAGCACAACCTTTGATCTCAGACCGGGGTTGATTTTATCAAGGATTAGTTACATCTAAAGCGCCATGAACCAATTCAATTCAATTCATTTTATTTTGTATAGCCCAAAATCGCAAATTACAAATTTGCCTCAGAGGGCTTTACAGTCTGTACACATGCAACATCCTCTGTCCCGAAACCCTCACATCGGCACAGGAAAAACTCCCCAAAATATGAAAAAAACCCTTCAATGGGGAAAAAAGGGAAGAAACCTTAGGGAGAACGTCAGAGGAGGGATCCCTCTCCCGGGATGGACAGACTGCAATGGATGTCATGTGTACAGAATCAACAATGTAAAAGATGTACAATACATTCAATTTCTCTAACTGAAATGATACAAGTAATTGCAAGTAGCAGAAGAGGTGTACGGCAGGACCACTGCAGGGACAACCTCCATCAGATCGAACCACCATCCACAGAGGCTTCTGTGGGGAGGGAGAGCAGAAAGATGTTGGTTTTTGATGACAGTAATATGAATCATATTTAAAGTAATGATGATGGCAGCAGCAGGTGTCAGCAGAGCCATGAGCCAGGAGTCAGAACCGGGGTCCGCACGAAACTATGATCCACGGAGACCTGCTAGGCGAGAAAGCACAAAAAACTCCCGGAGAGAAGCTTAATTAGTGATGTACATTAATAAAGCATGGATGATTGTGGGAGGAGAGAGTGAGAGTGAGAGAGGGGCTCGGTGTGTCCTAAGAAGTCCCCCGGCAGTCTAAGCCTAGAGCAGCTTAACTAAGGGCTGGTCCAGGCTAACCTGAGCCAGCCCTAACTATAAGCAATATCAAAGAGGAACGTTTTAAGCTTTATCTTAAATGAACTGACCGAGTCTGCCCCCCGGACTGAAAGTGGAAGCTGGTTCCACAAAAGAGGAGCTTGATAACTGAAGGCTCTGGCCCCCATCCTACTTTTTAAAACTCTAGGAACCACAAGTAGCCCAGCATCTATGGAGCGTAGATGCCTTGTAGGACAATACGGTATAACAAGCTCTTTAAGATAAGACGGTGCCTCACCAGCAAGTGCCTTGTAGGTGAGGAGAAGTACCTTAAATTCTATTCTTGATTTAACAGGAAGCCAGTGCAGAGAAGTTAATACAGGAGTTATATGATCCCATTTCTTAGTTCTTGTTAATACACGTGCTGCAGCATTCTGAATCAGTTGGAGAGGTTTAAGCGATTTACAAGAGCAGCCTGATAACAAAGAATTACAGTAATCCAGTCTAGAAGTAACAAATGCATGAACTAGTTTTTCTGCATCACTTTGAGACAGGAAGTTCCTGATTTTTGATATATTCCGTAGATGAAAAAAGGCAGTCCTTGAAGTCTTCTTTATATGAGAGTTGAAGGACATATCCTGGTCGAAGAGAACTCCAAGATTTCTGACGGTGCTGTTGGATACCAGAGCAATTCCATCCATAGAGACTGTATCACGTGACAGCTGACTTCGAAGGCGCTCTGGGCCTATCATGATAACTTCCGTTTTTTCCGAGTTTAACATCAGGAAGTTGCAGGTCATCCAGGTTTTGATGTCTCCAAGACAGTCCTGAAGTCTAACAAGTTGGTTGGTGTCAGCCAAGCGGAGGATTAGTCTCATGAAGAGAAGGGAAAGAAAAGCAGGCAGAGTGACTCGAGCCTGCCTTATTGCGTTGCTTTTCTCAATGTAAATGACAAATTAGATTCTTATTCTTTGTGTGTTTTCTCTCCAGAATAATTCGTTGGCTGAGTTGGACCTCCGGGACACACGCCATCCACTTCTCCAGGCCTCTTCATACAGACCTTCCAACTGACCATGTGAGTTGGCTGGCGATAAGCAAAGGTATGAATATATGGATCGTATTTACATTACGCTTTGATATTCAAAGTGAGCTCCCGTAGCAACATGGAGAACGGGAAATTTAAAATAAAGGTATGACTATAAGCTCAGATAAAAGGCGTTGCTAACTATTTATATTTACATTATATTGTATTACTATAAATAACATATTGACCTCAATTAGTCAATTCAAGCTACTTAAACTTACAACATCACCTGCAAACAAAAGGGCCGCACTGAATCCGTCTTCAAATGATGACCTCAAACACTCTCTGTAATACGCAAGTATGCTTTCACATGAGACAAAAAAAGAAAACTCTGAGCGTTTTCTGACCTATTTTCTGTCGTGTGGCAGCTCCAGCAGGCTGAGACTGCTTTCCAACACAATGCCTCCTTCCTTGTAGTTTGTGCCCCGCAGCTGCAGCGTGTTGACGCTCAATACACGACCAACCATATATGGACTTCAAAATGCAATCCAGATATAGCGATGAGGCATTAGATTTGGAAAGTCAGTCAACCAGCTCATCCCTCATTCAAAAGCTAAAGACAGTATGCTAAATATAACTCTAAAAGCATTGAATGAGGCCTTAAAAGAAGGAATGACTGAATGGATTCTAGAGAAAGACTCTTTTCATTTTATCTCGCCTCGTCTTTCTGTCAGCACAAACAAAAATGATTTAAACCATGTTATTTATTTTATCATACATCAAAATAATGACACGTTCTAAATATGTTCCCTTATACATACAAAATAACCACCTTCAAATGTTATTAACTGAATTGAAGGACTTCCCCAAATAGTAGTGGATGTTTAACATATTGAAAAGTAATTGGATATAATATGACACAAGAGATATAACAAGACATTTAATATTCAATACAACATTTCCAAACGACGCTTTTTGCTGTTTTGTAAGTTTGGTGGTCATTTCATAGCTCTCTGGTTCTTATGATTCTTCACCAAAGCATGTGTTATGTTCTCCGCAGGTAGAGGCATGAGTCAAGTCTGACACTGGAGATGCCGAAGAGACGAGACATCGTCGCCATCATTTTGATTGTGTTGCCTTGGACACTGCTCATTACTGTTTGGCACCAGAGTGCCATCACTCCTCTACTCTCGACAAGAAAGGGTAAGGGTAAAAACATCCATCTGTATTTGTTGTAGTAGTATGAAACATATGCGCAAACAATGATCAAGTGCAACATTTTCATTTCACATTTTCGCAATGTGTTTTTACTCCCCAATTGAGACCCACACACTTGTTGGAAATCGCATTAGCGCTGACCCTGAACAAAATGAAAGCATATGTATGCAAGCTGTGGTGCAGAGGGCCCAGAGGGTCGACTGGCAAACTGATACAATCAGTGCTTGATGAAATGTTGGGATGTGTAATACACAGAGGATTACCTTTTAGACGTCATCAAATGATCTACAGATTAAAGAGAGTCCACACTGTGTAGTACATACATTAATCTGAATGCACGATGGCTTCGTGTCCCCTCCCGGCTAGAGGACAGACGGGATGGCCGCTCCAACTCCCGGAATACTTTCGCCCTCAAGGACTCCTGCTCCCTTCAGAACAGGGACATCGTGGAGGTCATGCGCACCGAGTATGTCTACAGCCGGCCCCCGCCGTGGTCCGACGTCCTGCCCACCATACACGTCATCACTCCCACTTACAGCCGGCCCGTGCAGAAGGCAGAGCTCACACGTTTGGCAAACACCTTGCTGCACGTGCCCAACCTGCACTGGATCCTAGTGGAGGACTCCCAGAGGACAACCACTTTGGTCGTCCGTCTCCTCCACGAGACAGGACTCAACTACACCCACCTGAATGTGGAGACGCCCAGGAACTATAAGGTACGAGGGGACACTCGGGACCCCCGAATACCTCGGGGTACCATACAGAGGAACCTGGCCCTGCGGTGGCTCAGAGAAACCTTCAGCATGAACAGCAGCCAGCCTGGGATTGTCTACTTTGCAGATGATGACAACACGTACAGTCTGGAGCTGTTTGACGAGGTATTTGTCTTACAAAGCAAAACATGATGCCGTCTCTACGTCCTCATTCTTTCACCAACGTCTTACTTTACATTTTTTTCAACTACCAGATGCGTTCGACCAAAAAGGTGTCGGTGTGGCCCGTGGCCTTTGTGGGGGGGCTACGATACGAGTCACCAAAAGTAAACAAACTGGGCAAGGTGTACGGCTGGAAGACTGTGTTTGACCCACACCGGCCCTTCGCCATCGACATGGCTGGGTTCGCTGTGAACCTGCGCCTCATTCTATCCAAACCTCAGGCTTATTTCAAGCTGCGTGGAGTGAAGGGGGGTTATCAGGAGAGCAGTTTGTTGAAGGAGCTGGTCACTCTCAGCGATTTGGAGCCTAAAGCTGCTAACTGTACAAAGGTAGGAAAACAAGGCACTCTGCGTGTTTCGCGACCCCTGAGGCTCTTGAGATCCCTGGCTGTCATAACAACTTGTTCTAAAAGTCAATAAACTGTCGGCTTACAGCCAACTCGTATACGCTTTGAGCTCATTTAAAAGATTCTACGTTCTGCTTCTAGGTATTGTGCCGCAAGTTTAATGTATAATAACTGCACAGCACTAGGAGCCACAATTTAAGTCTTAGTGTTTCATCACACTGGCTGTTTTTCTGCTTGTCTCCATCCGCTACTTCTTTACCCGCAGGTATTAGTATGGCACACACGGACAGAGAAGCCTGTGCTCGTAAATGAGGGCAAGAAGGGATTTACAGACTCTAATGTGGAGATATGACATTCTTCATCTGACACAGGTAATGGTAGAGATTTATAAATGCAAATTGCTGCATTTCCACACTGATTTATCGGGGGGGATGAGCCAAAGCTGAGCATCTCCACTTGTATGTGCGCTATGAGATATGGAGCTTAACTTCACATAAATGTCTGACCTTTACACAACATTTTTGAAAGAATTGTCTGCAGATGGAGCTATGATTGTTTATCATAAGAATCTTTCACCACACTAGCATTATGTTTCTAAAGGTAACAATGTATTGTATCCACTACTTTTCCCCAAACTAATATTGGGTTCACTGTCCCCAGAAGATAAGTCTGAGGAAGGTGACACCCTAGCCCTTCATACAGTGCTACCCTGAGGTTGTGGTTTTTGTCAGCTGGACAGATTAGATTTTTTTTCTACAAGCGTTCCTGGTAAATGAATCCTAATGACTTGCAACATGCTACAGGATCAAAATTAGAATTTGTCCAATACTTTGGTTCATAACCAATTACCTGTCAAACTAATGGTATGTTCATCAGCCCAAGCTTTACTTAAAAGGCTTAGTTGCAAACGTTGCATGTTACCAAGCAAATGACCAAGATGGTAAACATTATTCCTGAACCAGCATGTTTGCCAAAGTGAGCATGTTAGTGTGTTGTAGCTAGCAATTAGCTGTCAGCGTGGCTATACGTGCTATGTTGTTGATAGAAAATTCTAACAAGTGTCTCCTTTGCTTGTCCGTTCTTTTAAGGGGATTTCTCCGTTGGATTCACATTGGATTCAGAACAACCTCAGAGTTCCTTCCCGTAATATCACGGGAGCTAAAATATCATCACAGCACAGTACAGTAGCCGTACTTCACCAATGGAGGCACAGCTGTCCGCCCCAGAAGGCAGCCCTCACCGTGAGCTCGAACAGACCAGTATCAAAGCACAGCGGCAAGAAAGAGCACTGACTGATGCAAGACATCGGCAGGAGTTGTGCCCACTGAGGTTTTCTCGGAGAGCATAAACAAAGGATGTTACGTGATTTTAACTGCAAGAAGAGATGGCACGGCAAGCAATAAAGAGCCCTCTGAGCGCAGACCACACCAGCCAACCATCCAGTCAGCACTAAATAGGGCCCGTTTGTTATGAGGCGGGCTGGCTGTCGGGCACAGGGCTGCTTGGAAGAACGAAAGGGGCCCTTGTCTTAAGTTAGTCAGCACTGACTGACAGACTGCAATGAGGGGATCTGAGCCTCCCCCCAACACACTTGTACTGTACAACACTGAGCTATTTAGATAGCATCCTGAACCCAGCACTAATTAGGAGTCCTGTTACTCCACAGTAACACATGCTCAGCTGTCACACTGCACAAAGGGGAGTACACGGAAACACATGCACTGAAAACCACCGAGCATTGATTTATTACAGTATAACAGCATAATTTACACCAAGCTCCTGTTTATTTCTGACATGCTGTAACACTACTGAGGTCTTCTCATATTAAAAAGAGGATTCAGTATCCCTAGCGTCCCGTTCACCTTACAATTCCGCCATAAGCTAATTAAGATTATAATGGTTACTGATGATTTCTCAGAATTCACCTGTTAGTCGTGAGTGTGCAAGTCATATGCAAGTCAATGAGATGCAAATCTCATAACTCAAAAGATTGAATGTGCATTATTTTTGAATAGATGTATTACACAATCTATTTGTTCCCACCATTGACCCCATTGACTTACATTGGCACTGCTTACATGTTCTCAGACTGTGGCTGTTGGTTGTAATGTCACAGGGTCAGATGATGATTTAATGGTGGTTTTGTGTCATTTGAAAGTTGACTCATATCTCAGATTGTTTCATAAACCCTTTTTTTGTTTCACAGAAGATTTCATTGACTGCGCTCTGCAGTATAACCACACACACAAAATAACAAATCTAACAGAAATATGTGTCTCCCTTTAAGTGGAAATCCACGGGTAAGAGAATATGCTTGGTAATTGTAAAGAGTCACTGTAGCTGAAGGTACTGTATGTATTTAGCCGTAAAGTGTTCCCATACGCCTGTGTTTGTTCTCAAAATGTGCATGTGCCTATGTAGATGGTATGGTATAATATCAGACAAGGGACATGATATTTAAATAATGACATCCCTATTATTGTTCGACCTGAATTAACAAGCAATAACATTGCACATACAGGCTGGGATGACAATTCATTAGATGTCTGCTGCCATGCCAAGATCAGGCGTATCCTCAAAGTTGACCTTGTAGTCACCCTCCTTCTCTTCAAACACAATGACCTAAAGAAATAAACAACAAAAAGAGGGTTATACCTTTAAGACTTGACCCTTGCTGCGTTTTTTACACATTGTAAGTTACATGTCAAATGAATCCTTTTAATCCATCACAATGCATGATGGAAGATCGATCCCACTCTTGACTAACAATGGCGCTAAAGCCAGCAGCAGGTCAGCCTAGCTTAGCTTAGGAGGAAGACTAAGTATGGGAGGAAATAGCTAGCTAGCTTGGCTCATTGTAAAATCTTTTAAAGCTCTCTTATAGACCAGTTACATAAACCCTTAATGTAACAGCATCAACATGTTGCTGCTTTGACAGAGTATTTCTTTAGCGGACGCAGTGACTATGGTTGAGATTAAATACACATAACGTGTTAACTCAATGGTTCCCACACCCCCCTCGTTTTTATTTATTTATTTATTTTATTTTATTTTACCTGTGGCTATATGTTAGGGTTGGCTGCAACCCCCCGTCAGCCCACACCGCCCCGCCCTGGAGGTGGCGACCCCCTGTTTGGGAACCACTGTGTCAAATAATGACCTATAGAGGGGCTGTTTTATTCAGTTTGTGCAGATATGTACCTGGTTGATTCCACTGTTGAGAAAGGGACCAGGGAGGTAAAGAGCCTGCTGTGGCCCAATTGACCAGTAGCGGCCCAGATTTAGTCCATTGATAAACACAACACCTTTCTCCCAGCCCTATGGACCCAAAGACAAGTTCATGTTTTCACAATGTTTACATGAAGTATTTTTCATTAAGCCCACAAAAAAAGTACAGATTCACTTACGAGCAGCTTCACAAAGGTGTCACTCGGATACCCATAGGCAAACATCCTCCCCATGAAAAATCCAGGGAAGCTCGGAGTGGCCGGAAAAGATTTCCAAGGTGCCTGATAAAGACTGAAATAAAGCAGTTTCTTCTCTCAAACACTATTATGGTATAATGAAAGTGATATGCAATGCTTTAGATTCAATAAAGTGTACAAACCTATCAATAAAGCTGGGTTTCATATCCAGGCTGTATATTGTAAAATCCCGCAAGGGGTTATTGTTTAAAAAAATGTCTCCCACAAGGCCTGCAAGAACACAAATCAAAATTGCTGGTACCCTATCCAGGGCTTGAGTGACAAGAGGCATAGCAATTAACTTCATGTTCTCTGTTGATCACCTTTATGCTGTTTGTCAAGGTCCCTTCCCTGGTGAACTCGTCCACAGTTTTCCACCAATAAACTCAATGTACGTTGTCCCTGTAGGGATTAATTGCTTTTATGTCTTTTTCAAGTTTTAACAACCAACACTTGAGCACCCATCACGTCTGATAACTTTGAATGAAGTTTATTGGACATTGTCCAACTTGATGCCATACCTTACCATCAGGAACCGCCAGCTCTAAGCTTTGGCGCTTGAAAAGGCCGATGTAGCTTCTGTCTATAAAGACCTAGGAGGACAAATGTTGCTGTCAAATAGGTCAAATGTCATAGTACACATAAACTCTGCTTCACTTGACTGAAATATCTCAAAGGTGTTTTTAGGAGGGGCATAAGTGTTTTACACGCACAAGGGAATGCACCTCCTTCTCTCCTTCTCTCCTTCTATTATGGATCAGCCAAAGTCAAAACTGTGAAAAAGTATTTCAGCTGTGATACGGCCGGGTGCAGACTGCGATGTTCTCACTGCTGATGCTATGACTGTTTAAAATGATTTTTATGCAAATAATTGTAAAGTAGCAAAGTTTTTAACAACTGCTGGAATGGAATGTGAACGCTGAGTCGTGAATCAAAGTCCTTTTTGCTTTCTTCCAGTAACTGTAATATTGCAGGCTGCTTGATCTGCGACGCATTAAGGATTTTGTATTCACTCAACTGCAAAAAGTGTGATCCTTGAAGCATATGTAAGGAAACCTGCATTCTGGTTGACATCTGCTTTAAGAGGCGGGCGGTTTCTGTATATACCGCAAAATACATAATACTTTATGGATCCCCTCCCATTATGGGAAACTCCCACTTTCCCCTTGACCCTCCTGTGAATGCATATGCATGACACGGAAAAACGCAATTTGCCATTTTAATTATCTGTGACAGGCAGTCTGCGCATTTACCTCAGTGCGCCTAGTTTGTACATACCTCGCCATGCTTTTATGCACACAATGCAAAACAAGTTAGTTTAGTACAGTGAGTGACCACTGTTAGGCCAGTCTGATATTAAAAGAATAGTGTAATATTTTCTATGAGACAAGTAGCTTAGCCAAGACAATGGCCAACATAATAAACGACCAATTTATCCCTCTTTCCCTTGGTAAGCTCCTTCCCCACTTGCAGGTTTATGCTAAGCTATTCATATTAGCTTCATACTTTGTGTACTAACTACATCTCGGCCCATGTATATTATCCAAATTGTCCTTGATTTTCACATATCGTGGATGGTAATGATTGGCATTATTTACCAGGGTCAATCATATATGTATTTCTTAAGGTCTAGGGAAGTGGGCAGTTATACAGATGCTTTGTCAACAGCCTTGGCGACACTCTAGGCACCCCTTAATATTTGTATGAGACACATCATGCTCCAGTTACTAGAATGAAAACCCATTTACATCATTTTTAGATGCTCAGAGAATATGCTCCAAGACTGTGTTGAACTATTTTGAAGACCAAAAAAAACATGTTGGTGGGAGAGGTAAACAAACAAGACATTAAACCAGGAGCCCAGTGTTTTTTTCCCAACATTTTTTTAGTTAATTTAAAGTTACTTTAGTGATGTTTGTAGTGTGCTTTCTGTACTTGTGTTAGCTTGTTTATGTTTGACTTAGTTTAGGTAGTCATTTCTAAAGCCCAACTTATTCCTTAGCGTACATTTTTTGTTGTTGCAGGAACAATGTTTTTATGTCCTATTGACAGCCTTAACTACGTGCTCACAAGCCGGCTTCAGGTGTGACACCAAGAGGTGTGGCAAAGCGGCAGTGTGTGACGAGGTTGAGAGATTGGGCCATGATGTACAGTGAGGACTCACCAGGGCGCGGTCTCGAACGTTGTCCCCAGACTTCAGTAATCCTCCACTGGTGACGGTAGCTTCATACAGCGTGTATCCATAGGACTGGCCATTCCCATTGTTCACAGGGAGGTTCTCCATGCTTACTGGCTTGGGTGACTTAAATGGCTTTAGAAAACAAATTAAATAAATTGATGAATTGAAGAGAAAATATTATTTTTTTAGACATGGGCAGCAGAGTCTTACATAAAACGTACTCCCTCAGTGAAGCTCAAAGCATCCCATAATGACAGGTGTTGGTACATGATAGCAGGTTCATAAGACTCCCTGTAATGCAGGGCTGGCATGTCAGGGAATATGCCCCCCCCTGCACAGAAAGGTCAGACACAACACAGGTGTTGAGGTCAGTCACCGCATGTAACCACATACTTTGTTCATAGTCAGAGTTGCGTTAACTTACTGTTGTATCGAGAAAGTAAATCCCTCAGAAGGTGGTACTTTGGGGTGTACTCCCCTGCCTCAGACAAGGGAGCGTCATAATCTGAAAAGCAACACAGTGTGACATAGATTTACTATCATCTGCCGCCACCTGCTGGACATTCAACTCAAGAGAATCAGAATCAGAAACAGAATCAGAATCGGCTTTATCGAATTTGTCTCCGGTTACATGTTGTTCTCAGATATACAAATAAACAACAGAAATATAAAAAAATATGAAGACAACAAAATAGAACACAAAAACTAAGCTTTAACATTTACTTAATATAAATATAAAGGTGATAGTAGTCAAATATACATATTACTATAAATAGTGCAGTTCAGTTCATTGGATAATCCTTCATTATCCCCAAAACAATGTAAATTTGCGTTGAAAAACACTGCTTGTGTTGTTGTGTGACAGAACCAACCATAGCTGGGGACCAGCGCTTTGTATAAAGGGTCAGCGCGTGCTCCGCTCATGAAGCCAAAACTGGAGCCTCCGTGGAACATGTAGAGGTTGACTGACATGCCCCTCCTCAGAATCTCTCTCACGGCGGACAGCATATCTGAGAAAAAGCTTAACTCTTTCACAACACTGTAAACATAAGGGTCCTTGCTACAGGCTAAACACAATACAGTCTTAGGGACGTCTTCTTTGTCCCTGCTGAGTTCTACATCAGTGGGCTGCAATAATTCAAACGTAGGTCCTGAATGTCTGTTTTGCATTTGTATTGTTAGCATGCATGCAAAAGAGTAAGAAAATAAATCTAATGCAAAGTAGGGAGTGACTATATGGGGCCATTTAGGACTTAACTATACTAAAAAGTCTTTGGCTAAACAGTGCAACACAAAAACTAAACCTCCATCCAACAATCACAACCTTGGCTGAGCACAAACAAAAAGGAGGCAATGAGAGCCTTCCTTACCCTCTGGGGGGAGCACATGGTGCAGGTCGCCCCACACATCATACCAGCCGGTCCAGAAGTCCATCACCATGGTGGGGCTGTTGGGCTGACAGAACGCAGAGAAGAACCGGGCCGGTCACATAACACAGCTCAGGGTCCAGGGTTTCATTAACTGTCTGCGTGACGTTGTGGCAGATTTTCAGTGGCAGATGGTGAAATGGTTTTGAGAGGTAAGAGACCCACCTGGATAGCGTTCAGATCCTGGATGTCCCTCTGATTGAGCTTCTGCAGCTTCACTGATCTGATAGCTACAAGATGGGGGATGACAAGGTAAGCTGTATATATATATATATGAGTGTGTGTGTGTGTGCATTAATAAAAGACTGTACCTCCATCCACACCCCCAGACTTTAAGGTGTTGTGGTAATCGGATGTGAGCAGGAGCTCGCTGATCCCTTTGGACTGTAAGGCCTTTCAAAATAATAAGAATGGGAGATATAAGGGTCAAGTGATTGATTCTATCAATCTATTTTATTCATATATTATCACATAATATAGCCTATTACATCACCTCTTTAATGAAAATCATGTAGCTATCGTCCTTTGCAAAGGATCCATACTCGTTTTCAACTTGCACTGCAATGATGGGACCTCCTTTCTTGAACTAAAAAACATAAACAAAAATATAATAAAGTGTAATGAAACAACCTGGAGTTGCAATGGACTGGATTTTGGCTTTGTTAACATAAAGCAACCTGAAGTGGAAGAACTTTTGGAATAAGCTTATCGAAAAAAGTATTGACAGCCTCAGTAAAGCCTGGGTGAGTCGTCCTCAGCCTCATGCTGCCGTCACGGAGGAGCCAGCTGTGATGAGGCAGAAAAAAAAAAAAATGTCACAGAGCTGCCAGCCGAGGCACAGCAGGTCTCAATTGTCTTTACTCTGATTGCATTCAACAAAAAGTCAAACTTTGTGTATTCGATCAAGTTGCTTTTGTGCTGTCCCTGTTCCAGTCACTTACAGATTTTATTTCATTTATTGAGAGACAAACTAATGAGAGCAGGTTAAACAAAGTGTGCAACAGGCTTTCAATAATAATGTGTTAATAATCATGCACATAATATCTGTGTAATCATGCTCGCACTACCTCGGCAGTCCTCCCAGGTCCACTTCGGAGGAAATGTAAGGCCCTGGACGCAAAATCACCCACAATCCCAACTCATCCGCAAGGTTGATATAAGCTCTGAAACCCAGATAGTGGATACATTTAAAGACACAGAATTTAGATCTCCAAGCGAGACCCCGTATCTTTGAGGTTGTTTGAGGAGTGTGAGAGATGCTGGGCAACGGCGGCAGCAGCAGCCGTCCATGGCATCACACTCCCTGCTCACTTATCACTGGCTGCGTTGTTAATTGCTTGATAAGCTGCTGTTGTTGGGGATATGCTGCCGTTGTCAGGTGGGACCTCTCTGATTCTGGCTTCTCCCCCGAGCACCGGGGCTTAGATGATGAGAGGGAGAGGAGAGTATTCCCAACGCACCGGTGGCACAGGTAATATTGGCAGAACAACTAGGGAGGTGACGCAAGGTGTTTTCATTCTTATAATGGATGTGTGTCGATTGTGTATTTGGTTTGATGCCGAAAACAATCAATGACTAATAGTCCTTACACTAAATCCAGCTGTGTGTGGAAGTTGAAAACCCCTCTCTCCGGCTGGTGCAGACTCCACGGCACGTACCTGCGGGGATGCAGGATGTTAGTATTCAAGCCTTGAGAAATAAAAAGCACCCGTGGTAGTTTTCCCCTACGTTGTGAGGGTGTTGATGCCACAGGCCTTCATCTTCATCAGGCGGTCCCGCCAGTAGGCCCTGGGCACACGGAAATAGTGGATGGAACCCCCGAGGATGCGGAAGGGCTCTCCCTCCAGGGTGAACTGGGACGAGTTGGCTCTAAGGCCCACCTTTCTGCTCATCCGCCGTCCCCCCGCCGGCATGCTTGGAAGAGGAGTTAAATTGTGTCACACTCACATAATATAGACACATGGCTATTGTGCCTGAATAGGCCGCATGACATGCCTAATGGGAAATAACAGGCTTCTCTTCTTTGCCAAACAAAGCAGCAACATATTTGAGTTTAGAGGCAATATCCGGCTCAATAGATTTAATTTAGCACTCTGAACCTTGGGAAATGTTACACATATTTTTTCACTTTTTTTCCTATAAAGCATCCTTTCATTGTATGGTAAAAGAGGCTTTAAATTTGAAGATAAAACACATTCTATTATTGACAGTGATACTGCATTATGAAAACATTCCACTTCATAGTGGCTTTACCAAATACCATCACTATCAATATATTATACCAAATTAATAAGATACACTCCCTGTGCATGTCTTTATATAGAAAACAATTAATTCACTTTCAGCCATTAAGCAATTGCATTAGTTGCCATCTCCAAGTTGCTCTAACTATGCAGATATGAAATTGACCATTTTACTTACCCATAATATCTGTACACGATGAAGCCAAGAATGCACAGACAGATAAGTGCATATTTCCTTTTGTGAGCATTTCTTATGGTCAACACAACCATCGGTGCATGAGCAAATATTCTCTTGTCACACAGGCAGCAGTGTAGTTAAGTGAACTACAGACACACAGAGATGAACGCATGCACCAGGCGGTGCTCCTCAACAGCGCACCGCCTGGTGGGAGTCTCCCTTTGGGAAATCGAACACACCCCTTGATATACTTTGCATATGGGCTTTTCTTCGGTTCGTATAATGAAATAATTCGCCCAATATGATCATTATTTTGGTGGACAATTAACTTTTGTAACTTTAGATGTGGCGTTTATTATTTTAATCATATGGGGTAATCAAAGTTTAACCTATTTGAGGAAAAAAATGAATAGATTACAAGCATATTTTAAGTTTAAAATAGCGCAGTTTTAATATTAGAAATTTCCACTTCATTTAAGTTGATTTATGATGGTTAGGTTGGCATCTTCAAGATTTCCAAAAAATGTTGCAATACGCTAAATTAGTTGGCTGTTTGTTTCGAGGTAAATGGGACATTCTGTTCATCCTACGTCATCCTCACGTGGTGAAGACTACATTTCCCATGTTCCTTAGAAGAGCTTGCGCAATATGTTTTGCACGGCCCTGGCCGCTGGTAGTGTCTCTGGTTGTTGTTGTTGTTTTCACATTAAGAAGGGAAAGGGGAAGAAAGAATTAATCAAGTTAACATAACCCCGCGCCCTTCGCATGAGGTAAGGAAGATACCGGTGAACCTGTTTTCTGTCCGACTCGAAACGCTCGTTGACGAGAAACACCAAAGTGCAATGAGTTGCTGAGCGTTATAGCTGTTAGCTAGCAACACAAGACCACCGAGCACAGCACTTAACAAACCGACGAGAGTCACACTATCATGAGACCCCGGACGTCATGCTAACCGGGCTAGCTTCACCACCAGAGGCTTCACATTGTTACATTACTGGGACCGTTTTGGCGAGACAGCGCGAGCTATCATCAGTGTTTGCTATCAGCGGTCTGAGCTAACGTTCACCCCCCTGAATCGACTCGCTAATGGGTTAAATTATAACACTTAAAACTTAATAGTCACGTTATTGTCAAGAGACACTTGACAACAGCAAATATTAAGTAAGCATTCCTGATATATAATAACATCAGAACCTTTTCGACCCCTTTCTGTCTTTTTATAACACATAGTGTGCAACACAAAGAACATACTTCAAATTGGAAGTGTCCCAACCAGAAGATTCTTTTTCAAGCATCGATTTAATGTAACGTTATAAAAAACTATTTAGAATAAGATTGCTGCGCTAAAATGATCTGGTGATTACTTTTCACAACTGTGAAGAATTCTAAAAACTATTTTGGACACGTGACATGGGTGAACAAAACCATCCTTATATTATAATGCAAGCAATATAAAGTGCCTCTAGCAACTGTATTGCACAGCATACCAGTGAGTCTGCTTTGAAGTTTTAAGTTCAAGTTTTTCTCCTTCTAGCCCTCACTATAAGATCTTGGTTGTGGTGATTGGCAGGTTACTGGGTGAGCCCCATCCTGCCATGAGCACGGACCACCAGGTCGCCAGCCCCCCCTCCTTCTGCAGTTGATGGATCTGCTGCTGGTCCTGAGATGACAGACAGCGTCAGGGCCTTCCTCCGCAATGTTGCGACGGTCAGCACACACACACATACTCTGTGGTCGAACACGAGCTATGGTACAACGCACACGGGTGTAGTTCACTGACAGTGAAACAGATCCATGAATTCAAAGTTCAGTGTTATTTTGGAAATGGCAGAGACATGCAGTCAATGGACTTTTTTTTAGGTATGGCTCTATTGAAAGGGATTTAAAATATTTTGCTTACTTCATCTATGTCAGGGGCGGTCAAAACATCACTGATGGACCCAATAATCTTCCAGCTGCCTAAAATGTGTGGGTTTTAGTACGATTTATAATTCTGTATCAATGCATGACACAAAACATCTTCAAAACCAGCAATTTATAAAATATTGTCAACTTCTTCCAAATACCTGTTTCTGTTTAATTTTTCTTTTCAACAAGACGGCCAGTGGCCTTTTTTACACGTTAGGAACAATACCTGAAGGGGGTTTCTCTCTTGCTGTGGGTTCTCCAGGGGTTTAAGGACTCCATATTGGGGATTGGAACAATCTCCAAGCTGGATGCCCGCATTCAGCAGAAAAGGGAGGAGCAGCGGAGGAGAAGGGCCAGCGGGGCCCTGGCACAGAGACGGGCACAGAGTGAGGAGCGCAAACCGGACAAGTAGGCCAAAGAAGAAGCTGCATATTCTGGTTGAGCTGCTACTGATTTGTATACCTAGCCAGTCTGATAGGACCATAGGTATTTTTTGTGTCTGCTTACATAATTGGTTTTTGTGGGACTTATAGCAGCTCTTCTAAAGAAGTTGGAACATTGCTGCACCTGACATTATAATCTCAGGGGCACATCCTGTGCACCATCTCCCACTATCTGCACCAGTCAAACTATATTTCCATCGAGACAAGGTTTTTTTCTCTAAAGAGAAGGAGTTTACTTGGAAGTGAGCACTCAACTCGGGTCAACAAAATGCCCAGAGCATGCGTTGTGGTTCTTTGCAATTATAAATAAAAAGAGGTTGAAATTTGCTCCTTATGCTCATGTCACTATCAATAAGGAAAATGACTTAACAATTGTGTAAAAACAACTTTTTTTTAACTGAAGCATCCAATGCTGCTGTTATATTCTCCTCCTCCTCCTCCATCTGTTACCACAGATGCGTGTGAGTAAAATCCACAAAATTCCCATTCCTTCAGTCTGCAAGCGGAGACGTGTTAACAGCATCTGTCTGAGGTTGAAGTGAAACCAAACTGCACATAAAATATTCAACAATGATGCACAGTGACATTGTATTTTCTCTTTCAGTGACCCCAAAGTAGCCAGCAGGATTTTTCAATGCTGCGCCTGGAATGGAGGCGTGTTCTGGGTAAGATTTCTAACTTTCAGTTTGACTACATCCTCGTTGAAGACAGCAGTAAAGACTTTACATCATGCAACATTTTGACCACAACTTATCTTCTAGTTCCTGTAAAGGTAGAATTTAAGCCCCTCTTCTTAATGTCAGTGAAAGGCTTTGTCGCTCATATACCCAGCTCTAACACACCCGTGTTGTGCGGCTAATATGGCCTCACTCCGAAGCATGAGTTTGAAGACTTTTCTTTCTCTCTCCAGCTCAGTCTGTTTCTCTTCTACCGGGTGTTCATCCCCCTGCTGCAGGCTCTCACAGCAAAGATCATTGGTATGTATGGCTGCTGGTGAATATGGCCCTCTGGCTCGCTGTAGGTACCAGTGAGTCAACAAGCTTTGTTTTGCTCCAGGTGACCCCTCCCTCCATGGCAGTGTGTGGTCCTGGTTGGAGTTCATCCTGACCTCTGTCTTCAGCGCTCTCTGGGTTCTCCCTTTGTTCGTCCTCAGTAAGATAGTCAACGCCATCTGGTTCCAGGTAAGGCGAGTGGCCCAGCTGTAAATATACGTCAGAGCATGGTCTTTTTTTCAAATCGATGCACAGATACCATCACACTGTCTGATATTCCGTTTCCCTAAATTTGTATCCTATTCAAGGGTTTTGAATGGCTTTTGTGACTTGCTTTTATTGTCACTGCGTTTGGGAATTTTTGTAATGGAGTCAAAGCAAATTTGTCATAACTTCCACTCCTTACAAGGTGCACGGAGAAGTGAAGAAGTCTGAGGAGTGTCAAAGCTACAGTTGTCTCTGCGGGTTGACCTCTCTTTACTGGCAGTTAAATTAAGCCGACTTCACACGATTTTGATTTTCATAGGTGAACCGTTGAACATGACCTATGTGACTCCCCATAAAAACCTAAAAATTAGCTGCTGCCAATGTGATGAAAACAAGGTACGAGGCATCACCAGAGGTTTTGTTTATATGACACAACTGTACACAGAAGTCTTTGAATTGGCATGGAATTCTAGAGCTCTAACTCAGCTATTTGGAAAACATGAATAAATGTCTTAAATAGAACGTATGTGAGGTGATCACTACAGATAGCATTTCATTTCATTATTGCATAGTAAACTTGTTGCTCCTGTCATGTTATATTGCCGTCACAGAGCAAATGACTGCGACAAAAGTGTTTATAGCGTCGTTGTTTTTTCATATGCGTAGTTGACACAGGTGTAGATATCAGGGTGCGGTTCTCTGTTGCAGGATATAGCCGACTTAGCATTTGAGGTGTCTGGATGTAAAGCCCAGCCGTTCCCCAGCGTCAGTAAGATCATCGCAGACATGCTCTTCAACCTTCTTCTCCAGGCACTCTTCCTCATTCAGGTACATTTTAAATTGACTGATCAACCTTGAGTTTCTCCCTTTTAAATAAATAGGAATAGAGACATTTCTTCTGTCTTGGTGACTGTTGTGTTGTGCATTGTCATGGTCCTTCAGGGCATGATTGTTAGCCTCTTCCCCATCGATGCCATTGGACAGATGGTTAGCCTCCTCCACATGTCGCTGCTCTACTCCCTGTACTGCTTTGAGTATCGCTGGTTCAACCATGGTGAGATACTCGCATTCCATTCTTCACCCCGATCCCCCGGATTGAGTGGAGAACTTTAAAATTGAGGCTGTTATTGTTTCTTTAAGGCATTGAGATGCACCAACGGCTTTCCAACATTGAGAGGAACTGGCCCTATTACTTTGGCTTTGGTTTGCCCATGGCTCTGTTGACCGCCCTGCCCTCCTCGTACATCATCAGGTCAGTCACAATAGAGGCCAGCTTTCCCCCCATTTAGTCTGTTCGCTCTGAGATGATACAGTTGATGTTTGATAACCTGGAAAGAATATTTCAGAACCATCAATAAAACAACAAATCATTGTTGATTTACTTTACAAAATACCACAAAAGATGGAGGAATTACTTAAAGAGCCAGAGTGCACTCTGGAAAACCGACCTTGTGTTATTTGGGCTCAGGTATCCCTTAATGAATTGACCATGTACAATGTTTCTGTTCTTCATTCTCGACCTAGTGGATGCTTGTTCTCCATCCTCTTCCCTCTATTCATCATCAGCGCTAATGAGGCCAAGACGCCATCAAAGCTGTTGTGAGTGTGAAATAAAGACTTTTTTTTCCTTTAAACAATCTAGTTTCTTGTACGAGCCACTGATAACATTTATGCTCCTCCCACTCTTTTAGCCACTTCCAGCTACGTCTCTTCTCCCTGGTTGTTCTGATCAGCAACAAGTTTTTCCACAAGACGGTCCACCTGCAATCCTCCCTGACGTCGTCCACCTCCTCTGAGAAGCTGTCCTCCCCACACACCTCCCCCACCCGCCAGAGACCTCTCCCCACCCAATGAAGGAGATAGTGTGGGGAGGGAGGGGGGGATTCTTCCAGGTGGATTTCCTTAATTAAGATTTTATTGGGTGGTGTAGGACAGAGGGTTTACACGTTTTTTTAAAAATCGAATCTCTTTCACGATTATTTGTTTGCAGCCCACCGGACACATTTTTAATGTGACACAAAAAATTGACTGCCCTGTGCCTCACACACTCAAAAAACATGTAGACTAAGCTCTTGACTTTTCTTTTTTGAATTTTCTGTCTTTGTTTTCTGTATATTGTGCCATTTGAGTGACTTTCCTTTTAATAAATTACAGCACAAGAAATCATGTAGTTACAATATGTTTAAGAAAACGTGTAAAGCCTTGTTTGTATTCAGAAGCAAAGCACAGGTCACATTCCTTCCTCACAGATTGAATGTTTTGTTGCACATGTTTTTATGTCAAATGATGGTGTCCTAGGTGTTCCAGACCTTGTATAGTTAAAAGACAAAAAAAGAGGGGCTCTTTTTGTATCCTTTTTTTCTTTTTTAGTAGAATAAACAAACCAGTTGAAGAGCTGCTATGAAAAAGGATTGGGCACTTTTGTCATGTGTTAAGAGTTAGAGAGAGTTGTTAAGGTTAGCTATTTGATTCTTTCCAAATTGAATCCCACTACTGTCCGATGAGATGCGCATGTTGCAAATTACAAGGGGATGCCAGCAAAGGAAAAGCTGCCGCAGCAGGATGGATGACACTGCCAAACTGTCGCGTCTTCATTCTGTTTATTTCCCTTCAACCACTACAATGCTAAGCTCGGTTATAACATAAGGAGTCCCATAGTTAGCGTCTTTTTGTTTTAACAAATGGGTGAAGAGCCTTGGCATGCTGGCTCTAGTTGAGCCCCCCGAACCCGTCCTAGAGAGCAGAAGTAAACATACCTGGATCATCGAACTGTTCTATTTCTGTGCTTCACATAGTGTTAATTCACTCCGAATGTTCAACCAGAAGCCCACCACCACAGAGCCACCCACTCACCAACCTTTCTCTCACTCATCGGATCCCATGGCCTTGGGGAGGGGCCGTGATTTTTGAAAACGATGTGCAATTATTGTAAGACGAGCATAGTGTTTGTGCAGACTGATGTATGTGAGTGAGGTTTTGTAAAAGTAATACGTCTAATTTCAATAAAATTGGTCAGTATTCAATATTTTGGTCTCTTTGGGCTTTTGATACTATGGTGAGGACTACAGAGGGGGTTCAAACTTAACAGTGGAAAGATGACGTAGAAGGAGTTTAAGTTTTGGGGGGGGGTTGCCTTCCCAAATGGTCATACTGAAAAGCTACTGCAACGTTTTCTGTGCCATTCAGTAGTAATGGAAAAGGGTACAAAGAAGCAGCTATTGTGAGCTTATAACATGCAGAGTTAAGAAATACAATGATCGTGAATATTTTAACTGACGTTACTGCACTGCAGTAAAGCTGATCTGAACCCAAAGAGAAACTGACAGCTTCCAAATTGTTTATCAATAATTTCAAACGATCGCAATTGTTAATGTTCTGTTGCCGCATAGTTGTAAACAATTGACATTTTTACTATTTTATCTAAGGTTGCACGATTGATATTATTTTAGCAGTATGTTGAGAGTTTTTCACCACTAGCAGGCGACACGTTTGCTCTACTCAGTAAGGACACGTCACAACAGGACAGCGGCAAAGTCGGAAACCAAATTTGAAGGACAGCTAAAGAACCAATGAGATTCAAGTATGATTACTCTTAACTGACGCTTAACCAATAAACCTGCAGTATAGCACGGTAGGGGAAGGATTAGTACATGGTGAAGGTTGTGTGTGAGTAGTGTTTAAGTAAAAGGAGCGGAGCGGGTGAGTCTTGCTGAACATTAAACGTCAAATCTGTTATCTCATTTAGTTTCACCAATTTTCACTTTAGGCTGTAATCTTGCTGTTATGTGGAGGTGTCGCTGAGAGCATCAACATATGCGGTATAAGCGGTGCGAAGCTGGGGTGTCCATTATACTGCAGCTAGCAGGTTAGCCTCGCTAGCTAAGTTACTCACTTCAACCAGGATGGAAGCAGCGTCAACATTATCCGGCCTGATGCTGTCTCGGCATCAATATGCACATAAAGCCTGTCAGTCTTTAACGTAGTGAAACAATATTATCCGCTGTTTATTTCGTAGATCTATTAATTTGGATCGGACGCGACTACTAAAAATAAGCTAGCTCCCAAAGTTAGCATTATTTAAGGTTTGTTGAGCTTGATAGTTTGTGTTTTAGCTTTGCAAAAGCTTACAAAATCTGAAGAAAACAGGCAGAAATCCCTGCAGGTTTTCTTCCCGTGTGGGTGCTTCCTGGTTCCTGACGCCACATCTTGGTGCGTGGCCTTATCTGGTTGGGCTGGGACTGAAAGTTGACTCATTGATTTTATGAATGACAACTAACTGGCTTGCTTGCAGCCTGTCATTTAAACGCTGGTTTAGTTCAGTTCTACTAGGCAACGCGGGGGCGTTTCTCCCCACTCTGATTTGTAGTCTTACTCTGGTGGTGTTCCTCACATCAGGTGGTGAGCTATCCCAGACCTCGCCAAAATGACCAAGATGGGCTTCCTCCGCCTGTCATATGAGAAACAGGACACGCTGCTGAAGCTGCTCATCCTGTCTATGGCCGCCATCCTATGTGAGTCCTCCACTGCACGGACACAGGCCTGATCCCGCTCACACCAAAAACCAATCCCACTGATCCGTGTGCTTTTCTTTCTCCTCAGCCTTCTCCACCAGACTCTTCTCCGTCTTGAGGTTCGAAAGTGTCATCCATGAGTTTGATCCGTACGTTCTACTTCCATCATGGTTATATTCCAGGGATTCTTTCTATTTCATACCACCTTTTTTGACGTCACGTCTCAACCTATGCTGTCTGCTCACCTGCAGGTACTTTAACTATCGCACCACGCGCTTCCTGACAGAAGAAGGATTTTATCAGTTTCACAACTGGTTTGATGACAGGGCATGGTATCCTCTGGGGAGGATCATCGGTGGCACCATTTATCCAGGTAGGAATGTAATATAACACAAATCTAATGGCGCACAGTACAACGTGAGTTCATTCACTTCATTCTGGCTTGTTGGATGCCAATAGAGTATTAGAAGTGTCATCTAAGTGTTTTTTGGCACAATTGCAGAGCTCTCTTGAACACCTCTCCTCCTTCTCACCAGGCCTGATGATCACCTCGGCCCTCCTGTACCACGTCCTACACTTTTTCCACATCACCATTGACATCCGTAATGTCTGTGTATTCTTGGCTCCCTTGTTCTCCTCCTTCACCGCCATAGTCACCTACCACTTCACCAAGGAGTTGAAGGTATAAAATACAATATATGCCACAATCAATTGCTTAAAAGTGGGACGTCTTGTCTTTTCAGCTTCCATCCCTTGATTTCTTATGCTTAAAATAAAAACACATTTATTGTCTGCGTTATTTTCTCAGACATAAGAATATTACTTTCAAAGCTGCATGAGACATTGTCCAACAGATTCTACGGGTTTCTCGCTCGTGGAGTGTCTTTAAAAAAAAAAAAAAAAAAAAGGCCATAGCATTTTTTTTTTTTTTTTATGGAATCATACAAGTTAGTACAAATTAAGTGCCCTTTACCTTTTCTCTTTACGGTTTCAACATGCTTTACAGAAGGAAAAGATTAAAAAATAAAGACAACACTATAAATCATTTTTCTATGCTTTGATGATATGAAAACGTATATTCTATTGCCGCTAAAGAGCCTCTCGTCTATTTAGGATGCAGGTGCTGGACTCCTGGCTGCCGCCATGATTGCAGTGGTGCCTGGTTATATCTCTCGTTCTGTCGCTGGCTCCTATGATAATGAAGGTATGCATGTGTTGAGCATAATGCATGCATAATCATTTCGATAAAACACACACTTGACTTAATTGGTCTGTGCTACTCTACCAAGGTATTGCCATCTTCTGCATGCTGTTGACCTATTATATGTGGATCAAAGCTGTGAAAACGGGTTCAGTTTACTGGTCGTCCGTGTGCGCACTGGCCTACTTCTACATGGTGAGGAGAACACAAATCTCAATGGGCTTTATTGATTTAATCAAGTGTAACATCATCCTGATACGGTTTTTGTGTGGATCTAGGTCTCTTCCTGGGGTGGTTATGTGTTCCTGATCAACCTCATCCCCCTCCACGTCCTGGTTCTGATGCTCACAGGCAGATTCTCCCACCGAATCTACGTGGCTTACTGCACCGTGTACTGCCTCGGCACCATCCTCTCCATGCAGATCTCTTTTGTTGGTTTCCAGGTACGGTGAAAATGTACTAATCTAATACGATTTACTCTGATGTCTTGCTCTACAAAAGTCATCTGGCCTCATTCACTAATTTTTGACTTGACGCACAAAATAAGCTTGCAAGCAAAATTCCAGTTGGACTGCACACATGTGCACTTGTCAATTTTGACGTTGCCCCCCCCCCCCCATATGTCTCTGTAAAGAAGTTCGTCCCAGGACGGTTGTATCAAAGTCACAACCCTTTTTTCTAAGACAGCTGGTCCTTCATTATTTCTGCTTACTTATGAACTAAGAAATATCCCACCCTGTCTGTCTTCTTTTGTAAACCAGCCAGTGCAGTCATCGGAGCACATGGCGGCCTTTGGCGTGTTTGGCCTGTGCCAGGTTCATGCATTTGTGGACTACCTGCGCAGCAAACTCAATAGCCAGCAGTTTGAGGTGCTGTTCAAGAGCGTCATCTCCCTGGTGGGCTTCATCCTGCTGTCCGTGGGCACCGTTCTCATGCTGACCGGTAAGACTACTGGCGAGGTGCACCAGTAGGTAAATTGACTTTTTCGCTTATGTAAAACTAATTAAAATTTACTTTTTATTTGGATCCTGACAGGTAAGATCTCTCCGTGGACGGGTCGTTTCTACTCACTGCTGGATCCCTCCTATGCCAAGAACAACATTCCCATCATCGCCTCTGTCTCTGAGCACCAGCCCACCACCTGGTCCTCGTACTACTTTGACCTTCAGCTGCTGGTCTTTATGTTCCCAGGCGAGTGAACGCTCAGCGGGCCCACACAGAGTACCGGGGGCAGGGGGGGGTGGTCATGTGTGATCTTGTTTCTGGTTTCTGACTGACTGTTGCCTTCCCTTTCCTCACAGTTGGACTGTATTACTGTTTCAACAACCTGTCCGACGCCAGGATCTTCATTATCATGTATGGCGTCACCAGCATGTACTTCTCGGCTGTCATGGTACGTCTCGTAAAGAGCCCCGCCTGCATCTCAAAGCACTCCCCAGAGAGCAGAGGATTCGTTTTGGTTTTGGGATATATGGAGTTTAATCAGTCACCAGAAGATTGCACTTACACTTGCATCATTAAGCAAACTAACTTTAAGAAAGCAAATTGGATGTTTTGTGTGGGTTAATAATTGTTCTTCTTCTTGCCCCCTCAGGTGCGTCTCATGTTGGTTCTGGCTCCAGTCATGTGCATCCTATCCGGGATCGGCGTATCCCAGGTGCTGACCACATACATGAAGAATCTGGATGTCAGCCGGCCAGACAAGAAAAGCAAGAAGCAGCAGGACGCCACCTACCCCATCAAAAATGAGGTAGGAGGCCTGAGGGCGGAGGCGGGTTTAGGTGGCCATCTGCAGTCTGTTGACATTTGGTACACCGTGCACGTGTTTGGACAGAGAACAGAAAACCTCATTTGATAACCTCAGTATTAATGTCACTGTTAATCCAAACAAAACTGAAAAACTTCAGCTGGTTCTAGATGATACATCTATGGTCGTGATCTTTTACCTTTCGTCCTGTAGTTCCAGATGGAAATAACCAAACACTGCTATGAAACAAGTCAGGAGAGTTGATGCTTAATAAATACATGGCTGTTGGGAGGTCTTTCACAAAGCTACCTGTGGCCTCATCGGTATTAGAAAAGGGCTTCATGCACAGCAGCTTTATTTCTAACCAACCAACGCACACGTACATTCACTCAGTCACACACACTGGTAAAACATCAAATAAAATGATAACTTACAATTGCAAAGTTAGGGCACTATATAGAATATGGCTGCACCTAAGAAATGAAAGGAACCAGGCAAAACTAGTGTGGACATTTGTATGGGCGATGCAGTCACATACTTCTGCACACTTTTTTGCAATCTATCCCATTAATGACAAACTCAGCCTTCTCTCTTGGCCCTTTGAGGGCCCCACTGTTTTCTTAAAAGTTTAGTTTTCAGATGTTTTTTCGTTTACTGCTAAAATACAATTAGACTCTTCAGAGAAGCCCACCAGACACCATCTTTTATTTCAGTAGTTAAAATAACAGCATGTCGATGGTCCCACCGGCCGAGAGGTTACGCCTGCTGATACCCTGCATATTGCTACCAGGTCGCCAGTGGAATGATTCTGGTCATGGCCTTCTTCCTCATCACATACACCTTCCACTCTACCTGGGTGACCAGCGAAGCTTACTCCTCCCCCTCCATCGTCCTGTCGGCCCGTGGGGGTGACGGCAGCCGCATCATCTTCGATGACTTCAGAGAGGCGTACTACTGGCTCCGCCACAACACCCCTGAGGTCAGTCATTCTTGAAGCAAGGCAGCATGATCTGAGGACTCGGAGTCATGCGCAATCATCTTCGTTGGATAGTGTCGTTGGAAGTGTCTACACTAAACAATTTGAGTGCAACTTTGGGTTTCCAGGATGCCAAAGTCATGTCCTGGTGGGATTACGGCTACCAGATAACTGCCATGGCCAATCGAACCATCCTAGTGGACAACAACACATGGAACAACACGCACATCTCCAGAGTTGGACAGGTGAGCTGGGGAACCTTCAGGGTGCATTGTGTTCCACAGAGTCCTGCTGAGCTAAGTGAATAATGGTTCTTTGTGCTGTAGGCTATGGCGTCCACCGAAGAGAGGGCCTACGAGATTATGAGGGAGCTGGATGTCAGTTATGTCCTGGTGATCTTCGGAGGACTGACTGGTTATTCCTCGGATGGTACGTCCACGCTGTGTCGACATGAACACGCCTCCACATATCCTGACTTTAGATCGAAGTTTGTCGTGGATGATCTAATGGGTTTGGGTTTAATCTGTTTGCAAGTCAAACTGAACCCTTTGGGTGTAATTATGAGTTTCAATAACCAGGTGTAAATGTTTTTTAACATCTATTGGTATCTCCTTAAATGAATGCAAAGAACTTTTCTTCAAGAGTCCAATAAGCAGCACATCTGCGTTCCCCCCCCCCCCCCACACACACACACACTGAGTCCACTGATTAGTACAGTATACCTCCCTGGCTTCTTTGCGTTAAGTAATGATATCGATATTTTTCCAAATTGTCAAATGACTTTCTCATTGATTGCAGCATTAAAAGCCACTGTAAAAAGTTTTACTCTCTCGCAGCGCTTCTCTAATTCATCTGTCCGTTTCAGACATCAACAAGTTTCTGTGGATGGTCCGTATCGGGGGGAGCACTGACACGGGCAAACACATCAAGGAGCACGACTACTACACTCCCACTGGGGAGTTCAGGGTGGACCGCGAGGGCTCCCCCGTCCTACTCAACTGCCTCATGTACAAGATGTGCTACTACCGCTTCGGCCAGGTCTACACGGAAGCCAGTGAGTAATGCCACAAAAACTTTTTTTTTTTGTACTGTACTGTAATACTGATGATCTCACTGATCTTCTCTGCAGAGCGACCACCTGGTTATGACCGAGTGAGGAATGCCGAGATCGGTAACAAAGACTTTGAACTGGATGTGTTGGAGGAGGCCTACACAACAGAGCACTGGCTTGTTAGGATATACAAGGTAAATATGGCCTTTCTTTGTATTGATAACATTGGTAAGTGAGTTTGACAATATAGTGGATTGGAATTTTGATTTATTTTACTGTGTATTTTAGGTCAAAGATCTGGACAATCGGGGTCTCTCAAGGACATAAAACCATCAGACGTTGGTAAAACAGCCTTTTAGCGCACAGCACTGAACACCTTCCCCTGTGGTCTGCAGATGAGGGGCAAAAGAATTTTTATACTTTTGTTTTGGGGGAAGAAAATTGCAACGAGATTTTTGTTTTGGGGATTTTGTGAGTTATTTTCTTTTTGTAATAAACTCATCTGAGATCAGAGGGCTGGTCCGATGTTCAAAAGAAAGTTCATTTAAGAGTGCTTTGGGTTTTTACAATGTGGTCTATTAAAGTGGGAATAAACATGATGAAATGGTTTGTCTTCTTTCTCACTTGTGCACAGAACACTGAGCCACATGAAGTTTAACACCTTGGAGCAGGGTCCGTTTATTGGTTCTAAACAACTGCCCACTTCAGTTATCTCGTTTTTATTAAAGAAAACAGCCATCAAGTTCCATTTTACCGCTTTTGATTCAAAAGAAACTAGAAACCAGTGTTTTCGTTTTGATTTTTACGGTAAAAGGGACTATCAAAAGGTACACAGACGGAGCAGATTATAAATCAAGAAACATGAAAATGTCGGACATAGAAGGAATTGGACAATATATTGCAAGAGTAATAAAATGCTATGGCTTAGTTTCAAAATAAAGGAATAACTTTAAAAGTGCAGTGTTTTAGCTTTCTTCACGGTTGTGAAGTGATGAAATTGATAATTTGCTTAGTTATCGTACTTTGAAATTCATTCCATTAGTAGCTTTAATGAGCACCTCGAGTCAAGTAGAATGCAATGGATGCTTTATTTGACTTCCATTAATTACAATTTGCTTTAGTGTTCTTTCATTATGATTAAGATCCCATTTTTGATATTTACAGTGTCAGGTGTAAGATAAAGGTAAAGATTATTTTGTTGCAATACATTTTGCAATACAAGTTATTAAAATGAAGTGTTAAGGGACAGTAAATGCAATAGTTAAACAGGAATAATATTACCTTCCCAATACAAGAACATTTAATTATTAAAAGAATCATTTTCAACATTCGTAAAGTGTCCATTAGCGCTGGTCTCATACATTTAAAATGTGTTTTAAACATTAACTGAGTCTGGCTGCTCCTCCAGAAGGGCGTGGTTTTTTCTGTAGATGTAGGCGTTGGGATGGTCGTCCAGCTTCAGCAGCTCAGCCAGCGACGACACGCAAGGATCCGGATCGACCAGCATCGGGGGCAGGCGGGAGGCGTTCCGCTCAATGCGGCAAGAGCGACGAACCGGTGTGAGGAACTTCAGATCTTTAATGTTGCTCTTTCTCCTGCACCGGCTTGTGCTGGCCTCCTCTTCAATTGTCCTCTTGACACTGAAAAGAATATTTGAAGGATGAAAATTCTGCAGTTGGACGTGAAGAGAAATAACTGCTCCGTTGCCTTCGTTTTGAACGAGCAGCTAGCTGGAAAGGATTGCTGACCAAAAGTGGATGGACTTACCTCTGCAGGTAAGGAGTGGTCTTCACACTGTACTTTATCACTGAAGCGTCTGCAGTCTTTGGCGTGGTCACCATCACACACTCATCATCGAGCTCGCCTTCCTCACTTTCCTCAACTTCATCCTTCACTTGTGCAACATTCTCAGACATCTTCTGCTGCACCCCTTCTACTTTACATTCAGAATGTGGTTTGCTGTCCTCCAGTTGTACATTGCTGCCAACATTAGTCATCTTTGAAAGCTCTAACGGACACAAACAGGATGTATTTGTGTGATCAATGCTACAAACACACAGTCAGAACACATACTGATCTAATATCACAGTGGACAGCAACTGGTAGACTTACCATCACAGCGAGAGGGTGTCACCAGGGCTTCCAAAACATCACAAAGGTTTACCACGATCTGTCAGAATGACACAAAGAAAACATTGTTAACCACCGTGTAAGATCTTTAATAAAAGCAACAAAAACACAGCAGGTCTCCTTACATCATCCACACTGTCCTGCTGCTCAATATCAGAGTTTTCAAGTAGCTCCAGAGGGGTGTTCATGATCTCTGGAGTTTGGCTTTGCACTTTAGCTTTCGCAGGGACTCTGGTTTTTGAGGGTTCTGCGGCCGTGGATGGCGGTCTCTTGAAGGTCTTTCCCTTGGAGGCTAGCCAATCGGCCAGTTTTGCTCTGCGGGAGGGAACACACAAATGTGTTAGCATTTCTGATCAGAAATAAAAATTTGCATCTGTACGTGGGTGAAGAAGTTACCTTCTCTCTTCTGCATTCTCCATGGTAAATCTGTACTGACTGAGGGTACTTGAAACAGGCGGTTTGTTGACCTGCTTGTTTGTTGCCAGACTCTTTGGCTGCGATCTGTGAGTGCCACCTCTCTGGACGGGAGCCACATTGGCGTTTCTGCAGCTGGCGAGTGTTTCCGAGACGGCACTGGCAGGGCGGCGAGCAGACTGGACTCCAGCAGGACGGCTGACGACAGCAGGCTTGGTCACCTGAGCCGTTCCATCCATCACTGACTTGGAGCTCGTTTGAAAAGGCTTCTGTGCGCCGTGTCCAGGCATTTCAGCGATCGACTTGGATCTGCGTCTCATCTCATTTCGATCCCCCGTTTTGAGGTCAGCTCCACCAGCGGTTGGCTTCCAAATGGATCCAATTTTTGACTGCACAATCTTGCCTTTGTACATGCCGAGAGCAGATTTTGATGGCGGCCCAGCGGCCGGTGGCTTTGGAGCTTCTGCAACTACTTTGTGTTTCACAGTCTGTTGGCACAGGAAGGCCCGGCTGTGTGTTTGATGTAGTTTGACACTAGCAGCAACTCCTTTGGCCTCCTTCTGCACGGTCTTTCCCCTTTTCTCAGCCTCGCCAGATGTGGACTGTGGGTCTGCTTTGGCTTTAAGGGGACCATTTTTTGCCATGGTGTCCTCATTTTTAATGTTTGTCACTTTGAAGGGAGCAGCGGATGTTTTGTCTCTTCTGATTGAGCACTTGCTTCCATTTGAAGACTCTGTGTTTTCCTTGTTTGCCTATTACCAATGAGAACGTGGATTAAAATAAACTGCCTGTAGTAGCATTGCAGACGATTATTTATTGACTTAACGAACTTACTTTCTTAAAGGTGTGGTTGCGTTTGGAAACTGCGACGTTGTCCATTTCGAAGCCGAAGCCAGTTTTAAGTCAACGGCAATTTCTGAAACACGAACAAAGCGATATGCTATGACAGGACAGCGTTACAGTGAGTCTATAACTAACGTTATATTGAAGTAAAGCTACAAACGATAACTTACCTCGCTGCTGGTGATAATACTAAATTACTGTAAGAACACAGCGGTCATCCGTCCGAAACAGCACAATTCAAAAGTAACAAGTCGCGCTCGACTGTCGACGGGGAAAACAAAACTGGGTTTAAATTGCGGTTTCTAGGGTGCAATTGGTTACACTGGCATCGCGAGATGACAGTCGACCAATGGACTCTTAGCTGAGAACGAGAGTGGGAGATGATTACGTCAGATCATCTACAAAACGCATTTCTTCTTGGTTTGAAAGTTTGAATCCTAAAGCTATTCTAGTACTAAGTACTGGCTCGGCCCTCGTGCCAAGAAACGGATTTCCCTTAGCGGGAGCAGGCGCATTCTTCTTAACCCGTCTCTGCTCTGTTCCCTTCCCTGAACAGCTCCAAATGTATTGCATCCAACAATTCAACAAATAATTAGTATTATTGTGTAAATCAATAAAGGAACGTGTGAATGGAAAAATGTCTTATCAGACTACTGTTGCTGACGCACGTCCAGAATTATTCATTTATATTAATTAACTTTTCTTCTAATATGAATCGTGTTTATGCTTGCGTCACAGACATATTTCTAGCATACAAACCTTATATTTTGTTGACTTTCACTACTAAGTGTCTACTAAACATTTCGTTTTGTAGGCCAAAAACTAAAGCTGTCAGTTCTTTCTCAAACACAACTTCAGGGATGGTCCCTCAAATCGGTTCACTGTTTGATGGAATAGTTAATGATTTAGTTTAATCGATGTTGTTTGTGGTCACAGACTCGTATTGTGCTGTTGATTCAGTGGACGCAGAGCAGAGACAAGACTTCATATCTCTACCAGTAGGTGGCAGAATACTTGTATGTAAACCATAAATGGATAATTTACTTCTCTTTGTTGATAATCTTGATTACTGAGACAGATACATTTAAGATGCGTCCACTAGTCCTATTCACCCTGCACACTGATGAATGTACATACAGAAGAACTGCTAACAATCACATGATAGAGTTTTTTGATGATACAGCCATCCTGGGTCTCATATCTGATACGTCACATCAACTGTGAACCGATGCGAGAATCAGATTTTTGTCTAGTGGTGGGATAAACACTTCCTCATCCTCAATGTAGAAAAAATAGGACATGGTTATCAATCCCAAATCCATTGGAGACCACCGGTGGTTTTCCAAGAGCAGAACATGCACAGGTTAACTCTTGCAGGGACCTGGGCATACCCGTCTAAGTGTTTAGGTAGAATTAGTCTGCTCTTGGGTCCAGCGGCTACACTTTCTTTGTTGTCTGAGGGTCTTTGGTGTCATCCAGAAAGTGTTGCTCTTCTTCTGGTAACCTCAGTGTAAAGCTGAAAGCCCAGATGAAATCATAGGGGTCAGACAGCATCCCTCACGGCAGGCTGTCTTTGATGAGACTATCATCAGACAGGCCCATAAGATTATTTCAGACCGCTCCCAGGTCCTCCATCTTCAATACCTGCAGCTTCTTCCCTCAGGCAGACCTTCTGAGTCCCCTAGTGCAAACTCAAACGCTTAAAGAACTCCTTTGTCCCCCAGTCCACTTAAGCCCTAAATGTCAGCTTAACCCCCGCAACACAGACTTTTATTTAAACCATTTTTCTATACATCATGTAATTTATGTCATGTGTTGTTCATTAAGAAAAACATAACGACAGGTTAAGAATAGAGAGGTTTGGTTAATTCATTTTGGTGTATTTGTCACACCATCCTAAATATAATTTCTAGCATACAAATGTACTATTGCGTTGACCCTTACTGTGAAAATATACGTAGTTCCGGTTTAGCTGCTGCACATCGTATTTTTGTGTTTTGTGGAGAGAAAAAACAGAATTTACTAACTATTTTTCTGTTTTTAGCAACGAACACGGGTTTAAAACCTAAAACGAGAAAACGATGGTATTTCTACATTTTCTTTTTATCGTTTAAAGTTTACCTTTTTATAGTTCCTTCTACGTTTAAACATGCACCATTATAAAATCACGCACCACAAATATATCTGCCCTAATATTTTCCCTCTGATAACAATTACAGGCTGGTTATTAAAAATAACAAAACGAACACAGTAGAGATACGGACTTGCAGCATACGTTTAAATTTTGCTATTTATGCTAAAAAAGTAAGATAAACTAGTTAGATGGCATAGGAATCATTCTTAAGGGGTTGGTATATATACGAATAACGAAAATTTATTTTACATTTGAACTTCCATATTTAATGTTAGGTTTCAAACAAAACGTAACGTTACTTTAGTTTGAAAGAACTAAAACGGATATTGCTAATCGACGCGACATGCTTGACAGCTAACTAGCGTTAGCAAAATTGTAGGCTAACGTTACCTTAAAACGATTTCGCCACTAAACAGCGAGTATATCCCCAAACTTAAAATGCAGAATCACTGCGCTGCGCCAAACTGTACAAGTGGGAAATGCGGCCCTCAACCCCTCTTCAGGTTCCCACAGGACCCAGCAAGGTAACTATTGCTAAAGATGCTAATGCAAACAGGAAGCTCTTAAGCTAGTGTTACGTTTCGTTAACCCGAGCGGGATGTTCAATTTGAATAATTTAAAATACGACAAAGTCATGCATTTTAAAACCGAGGGGAAACTAACGTTGGAATTGTCAAAGTTTAGTTCTGGCCGCATGTAATACAGTTGTACTGTTGTACTGTGTATATTAAACATTTTGAGAATTATTAGGAAACCGCTATTTAACGTTAGCCTCCAACACGGATATTCAATTCTAAAGTTCGTCAGGCTCACGTGCTTTTTGCTAAAGTTAGGAGGCGGAGGCCAATGTTACAAAATACTGCTCATTCAACACTTATACTGCTCATTCAACACCAAGTTTTACAGTACAATGTGGTTAATTTGTAACTCAAACATCAGCAGCGGATGCCGACCTAACTTTGGTTGACCTCTTCCACAAGTTTATGGCATCTTCAGGAACATGCTCTTGTAACTAAATTGATTCTCTTATTGATGAACCATTAGAACTTGTGTAACGTTAATAGTCAGCAGGCAGTGTGGTTTATAATATTTTATGGTCTCCTCAGACCTCCTTGATGTTCGGTGATGTCAGTTTATCCCCTCCTAATCAGAGATGACTGTCATCTTTTGGACTTTTTAAAAATACAATACAATACACTTTTGTACTTTGAGGTATTGGCAACCCTTAGATTCTCAGTCATTGTTATGAGTAAAGATTAGAAGGGCATAATGTTACGGTTGCTGAATTGACAGCACAGATAATCATACATCTCAAAGCTAAAGATTGAATGGACTTTTTACGTTTGCTTTTCATTATGGTTTAACTTCTCCTTTCAGGTCTAAGAAATGGGTTGAAAAATGCCAGAAGCAAGACCTCCTTGACAAGTCACCAGGGCAGTTGTACAGATTCTACAGACTCTGTGGGAAACATTTTGAAACATCTTTGGTTGATAGTGTAAGTTTGTAGGTAACACGAGTTTTAAAATAGGCTAAATATTAGACAGACTTACAGTGATGTAAAAGGAACCTTTCTTGTTTGACTGTTTTTTTAACACTGCTCAGGGTGCAGTGTTGAAAGATGATGCCATACCAACTATCTTTGATGGACTGAACCAACCTCAGAATGGTCAGGTGAAGCGTGGCAAAGAGACGGTGAGTAAAAAATAATTATATATATTGTAATTGTTTTAAATAATTCAATTTAGATTCTACATGATCACATTTTTTCATTTGGCAGCTGCAGACCAAAGACGATGAAAAGGACAACAAGGAGAGAAAAAGTTAGCCTAAAAAAAACACACACGTTTATTACTTGATAGTGAAAAAAATGATTTCAGCAGCCACGTTGGTCAGATGATTAATAACTGAGTTGGTTTTTGCACCTTTTTCCTCTGTCATTTTTTCAGAAATGAAAACGTCTCCAGCAGACAGCACAAACACGGATGTCCACACACTCCCTGAAGAAGAGCAATACAAAGAGTATCTGAAGTCATTATTTGAAGTGCTCGCACTGCTCGGAGAGCAAAGCATTGCTCCGACAGGGCCCGGTAATGACAAACCGGATGGGCTTGTGTTAAGCAACTTTCAGGCCTTGTTGGAATATCGCATGAATTGTGGAGATGAAGCTGTCAAGAAGAGGCACGATGTGAACAAGGAGTGCTTCTCTCCAGCTCTGCTGAACCAGCTGATTGACGTGTGCGAGAAATGCATCCGCAGTAAGCTGGTGGAGGAGGTTAAACAAAATGGCTATTTCTCCTTACTTACTGATGACTTGGTAAAGATCTCAGGGGAGTGGTACCTCCCCTTCTTCCTCCGTTATGTGGACCAGTCCAACTGCCAGCAAGAGAGGTTTGTTGGATTCCTGTCCTTTGAAGGGGACGGAGATGCCTTGGCAGAGACGCTGCTGTCCAAAATTACTGAAAAATGGGGCTTGGACATGGAGCAGTGTCGTGGCCAAGCCCACTCCTGCTCTGCAACGCATTTTGGTAAAATCAAAACATTTGCGGCCAAACTGACAGAGAGGTTTCCTACGGCACTGCTAACTCAAAGATCGACCCGTACATTGAACCTGTCACTGGCAAATGGGATGGCTTTGTCAGGGGTTCAGCTTGTCTTGTCCACCTTGAAGAAGATCGAGTCTTTCTTCGGTCAGTCCCCGCTGCTGGTGGAAGAGATGGAGCACGCCATTTCAATTTTCTACCCGGACAAAGAGGAGAAGGCCAAGGAACTGAAGGAGATCTGTGGAACCAGCTTGTCCGGACGACATGATGCGTTTGAGGTGATGGTGGAAATCCTGGAGGCGTTGCTACTCTGCGTGGACAGCGTTCACGACAATGAGGACATGCGGTGGAACGACCGGATCACACACAACGCCCTAGAGATTTCAAAAGCACTGGCTGATTTTGAATTCATCATGGCGCTGGTTGTGCTGAAAAACACCCTGTCACTAACCCACGCCTTTGGGAAGAACATGCAAGGGCAAGCAGCCGATGTACAGTTTGCTACAACCAGTTTAATAGCAGTATTGCACACGCTGAAGGAAGTGTCCGACAATATTGACGTGTATCACGAGTTCTGGAACGACGAGGCCGTCAACTTGGCCACTGCCATGGAGGTCCCAGTTAAGGTTCCTCGGTCGTTCCTGAGAAAGCACCAGTTAGAATCTGGAGCCATACGGCCGGAGAGTTACTACAAGGAACACCTGTCCGTCCCCGTGGTCGAACACGTCATCAGAGAAATAACTGAAATCTTCTCCGAGGACCACCTGAATATTCTTAGGGGTCTGTCACTGGTCCCCGCTCTCATAGAAAAGCGAAAGTCTATGAAACCTGAGGAAGAGAGCATCCAAATCTTTCAAAAGGACATCCCCAATGCAGGAACCCTCTCCGCTGAGATGCACTGCTGGTGGGTTAAATGGAGCAAAAAGGGCAAAGGCGAGACCTTCCCGTCCAACCTGCACGAGACGCTGCAGCTGCCCGATGTGAAGTTCTTTCCGAACATGCTCGCAATCCTGAGGCTAATCGGGGTCCTGCCAACCTTAGCCCTAGCGGACGGCTGCGATGTGGCATGCAAGCGTTTCAAGATGTACATGGAGAACACTCCAGACCAATTCAGATCAAAGAGTCTCGCTCTTTTAAACGTGAACTATGATGTTGGGTGCGACGTGGACTCAATGGTAGATGTCTACATGAAGACATACTCCGACAGTGAGGACGCCTCTTGTGATATGTGATATGGTTGCTAAACCTCCACACAGGTTACTGTTTGTGGATTATCTAGCCCTAATACTAAATTCGCATTTGATGTGGGCCGTTTTGGTTTTCCCAATAAAATGTACTATGTAAATGAAGAAGAATGGCTTGCAGAGGGCTATTGATTGAATGATGAATACTGAACATCAAGTTATTTTTCTCTGCTTTTCTCTGGTCATGTTTTTATGTTGTGATTTGGGGAATGTTGTATTGATAGTGAGTTAGAGTTAAGGAAAAAGTAGGAGGTTTTTCTGCTTAATGAAATGTGCGATGACCAATCAGCTGCAGCTAAAACAATTGTATCAATTATACTCTATGAACTTACTTATTTTGTATATTAAAGCCATTTAAGGTGCAGCTGAGTCATCTCTTGCTTCATTTATACCCTTTTCCATGTAGACATTTTATATTTGCCTAGAAACTCCCAGCTGTGACAGATGATTATCATGGATTATATTTCCTGGGCCCTGGGAATGATTGCTTTAGGGTGGTATTCTATTTTTCACTACTCACTGTAAGAAAACAGGTCAAACATATTTATACAGCGCATATTTAGGTAAGCTATTTATTCCCCCATGTGGCATGAAACAAAACCAGATACAGACTACTGAATAATATTTAGTCTTGTGTATCCACGACCTATTGAGGTCCTATTGAAGAATGAAATTCCCCAAGTCAACTTGGGGAATTGCACGAAAGTGCAAAAAAAGAGGAAGATGCAAATCAGTATGAGTCAAAACATGAGCAGTACGGCACTTCAAGATAGTGATCTGAAAAAAAGATTCGCTATTCACCATTAGTAGACCTACACGTATGGCATATAACAAGACAAAACAAGTTTTTTTTGTCAGTTTGACAAAAGCAAATAGTGCACAATTTGCTAAATGACATGAATTGATTGTCTACATGAACATATACACTAGTGCAGGGGTGTCAAACTCATTTCAGGTTCGGGCCAGATACTGCCCACTTCGACCGACCGCGGGCCACTGACGATCGGTACGGCTGATGAGGGGGGGCGGGCTCCCGGACACCGGTGGCGGGCCGCGAGCTCGAAATATGTGCACTAGTATGTAGCTTTTCATGATGACACAATCATTCGTGATTGGATATAATTACGAGGGGTTCTTTAGTTCATACTTTGCTTGCGCATACTATCAAATTTCCCAAAAGTTCATCAAAACTCTTTTTTGCGGTTGGAATGGATGTGAGTGCTCTTGTCAAACCGACTCTTTGGCCAAATCCGATGGGGACATTCTGCCCTCTGCTGTTCAACATTTCCTACTACACGGTTTAGTTCCTGGTTGATGGAATAACACGCTTTCGGCGACTCTTTGCTCACCACGCAACATCAACTTTTAAAAGCATGGAATAAGTAGATACTTAGTTTACCAAAGAAACATTAAGCGACCAATAACGTCTAAAGTTAATTGTGTCGGTTGCAGGTATTGCTTAAGCCATGGCTCTGTAGACTCTCCAGCAGGTTTGCTCACAGTAGGCTTGCCAGTTTGCAATCGCCAGCAAAGCTAGCTACCTCGCTAGCTAGCAACATTGAGGTCCAAAATGACTGACTGCTGCGCCGCAGCCAACTGTGATTATCGACAAGGAGGATCCGAAAACTCCCCTCCGCTTTTCAGCTTTCCATTGGATCCAGAGCGGTAAGAGTTGTGCTCATTTCATTGATACGTGGGTTTAAAGCGAGCCACTGAGCACGCAGAAACGAATGTGTTAGCGTCCACTGTTAGCACTGGAGCTAGCTTAACATCATGTTGGCTAACAGTGACACAACTCTGTCGAAAATGGCGCAGACTAACGTTACACTTGAAAGAATAGTCCGTGTGATATAACTGTTATGTTCACTCATTCTGGCTGAGAGAACGATACCAAAGTGTGAAATGAGCTGATGCCTGTTTGTCTTGGCTTTCAGTTATATCACAAACGACGAGAAAACATAGTTTAAAACTTTTGTGGGGCTGTAATGTTAAATTGCCATCGGCACACGACATCGACCGTCCCTGCGGTGCGGTAACGTGACTGTAGGCGCTGACGTTAGCTTAGCAAAACTCCAAAAAGCCTTCTATTGTTACATATTTTTGGCCTCATTGCGCTCCCAAGCGGCGTACGTTACGCTGCATTTTAATGGAACTTACAGCTCGCGGAACAATACCGATAAAACCTTACATTCAACATTAGGTCGTTTTAACAGGTGATGTCCCCGTGGATAAATAGCAGTCTAGCGCCCCCTTTAATCCCGCTGTTCTCTCTCAACTAACGTTAGAGGTGTTTTTCACTCTTGCTTTGCGGTAGCATTGTGCAACAGGACAGTGATTTTATATAAAACCTAAAGAATTCATTTAAGGGCCGTGATTCGTGTGCCGGATCACTGTGCACGTGGACATGTAAACTCCAGGCCGCAGGAGGAACTAACCGATCAAATATAGACACGTAAATCACCTTTTATTGTCGGCATATCTACCCACCTTTTATTCTGTTCATATTTTAAAAAAACTAGTTTAAAAAATGAGATGGAATCGGGTTGAAATAATGTAAGCAAATAGCTTATTCAAACCACTCTTCTTATATATTTATATCCGGTAGGTCTACCTAATACATGTCTTTGTATCAGTCATGAGCTCTTTTTTTGCAATAAGAACTCTCACAGAGATATGGATGGATATGTCCGTATGAAAAAGTATTTTAACCTCTACTTATAGTGAGGCAGGCCAACACGTCAATTTGGATCAATGCAGTAACATAGTGTCTGCATACACTTGCGATAACTTGCAGTATTATTATTTTTAGATTATTATTTCATATTTAGTTGCTGGAGCTCTTCGTCTTTAATGTTTTATAGCATTATAAATCAGGTCCCCATGCTCTCCATTTGCATCACAATGAATAGTTCCAAAATTGAAGTACACCATTGCACAAACCTTCAAGGGCTTGTGCCGGTTTGTCAGGTCATTATTTAATATTAAGGGTACAGAATATAAACGCACAAGCTAATTAGTTGTGACCCCCCATCAGTTTATGCATTCCCCCTCTATTATTTTTCAGATGCAAATTGTGGCTGAACAACTGTCATCGTCCAGATCTGGGATCAGAACCTCCTGAGCAGTTGCATAAGCTGTACAGACTGTGTGCAAAGCACTTTGAGCCCTCTCTCATCTCTCATCAGGTAAGAAGCAAATCGCTTGCCCATTATCCTTTGTGTATGTTATTATCTTATTAATAACACTATTTTTTCCCTCTGTTTCGCTATCATTGTAACACTAGTGGTGTTCCTAGTGAGCAAATACTCTATATTTTCATATAATAACATGGATAAGGAGGATTACTAGTTTATTAGGATACACTTGGTCGATCTAATGCACTTCATACACAGGCAAGTAATAATGGCTAATTTTGTAAATCACGTAATGTTAAAACACTAGATGATTTACCATGTGTTTTTTATGTATATGCACACGGTGGAAAAAATGTTACACACACATCTGTGCAATTGATCAATGTCACAACTCACAACTCAATGTCTAAAACAAGTTGAACATTTTTAATGCTATTCGGTGTTGTTGTGGTTTAACTTAAGTTGACACCAACTCGCTGTTTAAACAGCAACTAAAACACTATGGTATTTTGTTAATTCAAATATTGGTCAGTAAAGTTGCATTTTTTTCTATCAGCAGATAAAATGTAAACTAGTGTACGCAGATTTCTTAAGTCCAAAATCCCATGTTTTAAACTCGGAAGGAAAGTCTTCTTTCACATATAGAATATGGAAGATTAGTGTAAAAGTGGAATCTCTTCTTATTTTTGTTCTTCCAGGGCGACGCCAGCAGTGTTTTACGAGAAGATGCTGTTCCAACAATATTTGACTCAACAATGCCGGTGAATAATCAATCAACCTGCAACAGGAAGCGAGCAAGAGATCCTGTAAGTGTTTCATTCAATCTTTAAAATGTCCCGTCTGAACATTTTTCATAAGCTGCTACAATACTAAAAATTTAAACATGTAATCATCCTTTCCATTTGCATAGTCTGAAGAGGATCCTACCTCAGTGAAGAAAACAAAAGGTACTGTAACTGTGTTCAGTTTCTGCCCCTTGACTTGTAGTCTGGAGTTTGAATATTATAGTTATATAAATATTTATTCACAGATTGAATTTGCCTTTTTTTCTAATCACCTCAGCCTTTCACTCAGCTTTTCTTTTTCCCATCAGAAAACACTGCAAAAACATTGGTGGTTGAGGGGAAGAGAGAAGTACCCAGTGCAGCACCTGAACTGCAAAATGAGAACCAGACCCAAGAGGATGGAGCCAGCATTAAAGCAAAAGAAACTCTCAAGGTCTATTTCAAGGAAATCCTGGCACTTACGGGCTTCAGCATAAATGGTGCAAACAGCAGCACTGATGAGCCGATGGGAAGTACAAGAGGACAGCAGGCTTTCAATCAGATCTGCGTTGAGAAAATTGACAAAAAAGAAATCCTCCAATTCAGCGAAGACCTCATGCGAGAGGAGATCCAAAACAGCCTCAGGCAAGCACGATTCTTCTCCATTCTGCTTCAGGATGTGACCAGTGTAGAGGGAAAAGAGCAGATCCCAGTTTTCATCCGGTCAGTCACAGTCGATGGGTTCCCACAAAAGCACCTCATTGGGTTCTTACCGTGCAACATGGATACAGAGAGTCTGTTTTACATGCTGCTGTCAGAGCTACGAAACAAGTGGGGGCTGAGGATGGAGCACTGCCGAGGGCTGACTTATCTGGTCACAGGCAGCATGTGTCAGAAAATGAGAGACCTTACCTCCAGGATTCTGCAAGAGTTCCCGCAAGTTGTTCTGTCGCCAAGCGACCCATATGCCTTCAACATATGGATTATTCGCTGCATGCCTGTGCACTCTATTCAAAGTGTCGCTAACACAGTGGAGGAGGTGGCCTCGTTACTCAGGAGAACACCGGAGCTGTGCAAAAGATTGGAGGGAAAGATCCAGACAACGTATGGGCATATGAAAGGGGAGGTGGACAGGATCAAGGCCGCCATTGCTGAGAACTGGGAGTATGGCACTGATGCCTTCCAGACCATGTTGGAAATTCTGGAGCCGTTCCTGAACTGCATCAATGAGATGATTTCAAAGGTAGACGAAGATACTGCTGAGCAGATGGCCAAGCTCAAGCCAGTTCTGAAGAATTTCAATTTTATCATCACACTTGTTGTTCTGAAGAACACCCTCTGTTGTGTGAGCATACTCAACTCAAGCCTCAGGGGAATAATTAGCATCAGCAGTACGCTGCAGTACACAATTTCCAATGCCTTAAAGCTGGTAAGCAAATATCAACAGGAGCTTGCAATATTCCACAGGAAATGGTTTTCAGATGCTATCGGCAGAGCAAAGAAACTGGGAGTGGAGGTCACCAAACCAGAGACGGACCAAGGAGACGCAACTGAAACGCCACTGGAGGACCGTTACAGAGAAAACCTCAGCCGGCCCATCTTGCAGTATCTCGTTGCGGAGGTGAAGCGAGTGTTCAGCACGGAGATGGTGAGGATTCTCCGCTGGCTGTCTTTAGTGCCATCGTATATGGCCGACCACAATTTCAGCATTCGGAGGGATAAAGTAGCAGATGCCAACTTGAACAACCTCGCAAGGCCAGACACGTTCTACGAAGAGCTCGGTTGTTGGGAGGTGAAGTGGAGGCATGCGAGCAAGCGCCGAATCCTGCCTACCACGGTGTTTGCAACACTCAAAATCCCAGATATCGGGTTTTACCCGAATGTGCAGAGCCTGCTGCGGGTGTTGGGCACTGTGCCCTGTGTAAATGCAGAGGCAGATGTGTATGGTCAATACCATATGGTGCTGGAGAGGTGCCACTCCTACCTGAGAGCCACACCAGAGGACCAAAGACAGTGCAGCATGGCATACGTATACGTGAACCAAGACGTTCACTTCAACGTCGAACAGATGGTGGATTCATACGTCCAGAAGCATCCAGACATCTTGCAGTTGCTCCAGACGGTTAGTCGATTTTTGCCATTCCAATGGCCAACGGCCCTCTTTAGCGATAACACTGCTGATCTATGTGAAATAACTGTGTGTGTTTTTACAGGATGATGACACAAAGGAGAAGCCTACCCAAGGTAAGATGGCTTTGAAAATATTACAGCACTGTTTTGGAATTTCTTTTCTAAATTAGTGCTCTACACTTAAAGATGAGCAGCATACATTATGATAGCTGCATTTTAAAATGTGCTTTTGACCTAAATGACCATTGAACGTGAATCGAAGCATTTTGGCCAGGTTGTTAAACTATGATCTTAAATATTCCCACTTGTTTACTTATTTACTTTACCATATGTTTAACTATGTCAGTTCACAAGACCCTTTTCCCGTCTCATTTCAGTGGCATCCCATGGGAACCATGCTGAGAAGGACACTGAAGAAGAGTTGCAGTTCTTAAACCTAGAGATGGATGCTGAAAGGCTTGTGGAGATCAAGTGTGCAGAGACTGACCGGGATTCTCTTAAATCTGCTTTGCAAGCTGCAGTGACGGCTGCATACAGCAGCCAAAGCAGGCGACATGGTGAGGCTTCTGCTCCGGAGGGCGAAGTTGAGTATGTGACCAAGTCTGAAATGAAAGAAGTTCTCACCGTGTGCGAGAAGGCCGTCAGGGAGGGGATCCTCTTGGAAGTGGGGATATCCTTTTTTTCCTTGTTCATCGACTGCGTTGTGAAATTTGGGGACAAAGATCACCTTCCGCTCTTCCTGAGGTTTGTGGACAGTTTTGATGTCATGCGATTGGAGTTGATGGGATTCCTTGAGGCAGATCTCGATTGTGATGCCATGGGACAGCGTCTGCTGGAAATAGTAACTGTCGAGTGGAATCTGGATTTGAATAACTGCAGAGGTCAAGCATACTTGGGCTCTGGTGATGTTTCCTATAAGCTGAAAGCCTTTGCCTGCAAAGTCCAGGAGTTACATCCTCTTGCTATAAGCACTCACTGCTCTTCCTACTCTTTCAACACATGGTGGTCCAAATCCATCCCAGTGCCCGCTGTTAAGAGAGCCCTGGATACTTTCGAAGAGGTTGTGATGTTTTTCGGCAGCAGCACCACTCTACAAAAACAGCTGGATCACGTCATAGCCTTTGGTCTTCGAGAGAGCTATGAAAAGGTCCAGGAGCTGCAGGGGAAGTTCTGTGCCCTTTGGCAAGAGAAGCATGATTCTTATGAGGTGTTTGTGCAGATGCTAGAGCCCATGGTCGAATGTCTGGAGAAAATCAAAAACAACCCACAGAGATGGAAGGCCATTGTGTCCGAGCAAGCTGTGGCACTCCTCAGCAAGGTCATGGAATTTGATTTCATCATTGCCATGGTGGTCTTGAAGAATGCTTCCTCTTTCACAAGAGAGCTGAGTGCAGGTCTCCAGAAGGACCACTTCAGTGCTGCATCCCAACTTTGCCAAATCAGCGGAATCGTGGCCACTCTGAACCGGGTAAAAACAAATATGAAGGTGTTTCACCAGAACTGGTTTGACGAGGCCTGTGCAATAGCACAGAGTCTAAGAGTGCAGATTGAAGTGCCTGAAAATGCCTCTCAGACGGCAAGGGACGGCATGATGAAGCCAGTGGGTTTTTACAAAGACGGCCTGAGTGTGCCCCTCGTAGACAACCTCATCAATGCCGTGAAGGATCATTTTTCAGAGGACCACAAAGAAGCCCTCAACTTCCTCTCCCTGGTCCCTTGCTCAGTCACAGTGAGTTACATGTTTGAGAGCCTGAAGTCAAAGCCTCCTCTCTACAGCGGTGATCTTCCCGATGCCGACAACTTCTTCACAGAGCTGTGCTGTTGGAGAGTGACATGGAAGACCAAAGTTGCGTCCGTGACCATCCCAGGCTCAATATTTCACACCCTGCGCCTGCCTCTCATGCAGTACTTTGGCAACATCAATGCTTTGCTGAGGATCATGTCTGTGCTCCCCAGCACAGCGCTGGAGGACTGCGGTGTCGTAATGCGCCACAAGAAGTTCCAAGAGTACCTGAGAAACACAAATCCCAAAGACAGGTCCCCGTGTTTGGCTATGCTGCAGGTGGGCACGGACTTCAGCAGAGACCTGGACCGCATGGTGACCCAGTGTTTGAAGATCACTCCGCAGGCTTTGGAGGGCATATGTCTGGTAAGTGCTCGTATTTTTTTTCAAATGGCACATTTCTAATTTATTTTTCTATTTTATTGTTTTTCCTGAATGCTGCCTAATGTGTATTTGCCTGGGTGTGTTAACAGGACAAGGAATCCAAACGTTTCAACAGAAATCCAGAAAACAACATGGAAGGTATGATTCTTGATGTGTTTTGGTTTTATTATCCTATTCAGAACATGGCTTAACGTCCACCAAAAGTAGCTTTTCTGAAGGATTTCAATGTTTGTTATAACCCCCGTTGTCTTTCTTTTCCCCTGTATTTAGTTGATTGTGTCAAGGAGGAAGCCCTAGAGCCTAAAATTCATCAGTCTCCTGAAGAAAAAGTTGAGGACCAGGACATAAGACCGGCAGATGAGAACGGCCACTCTGGAGATAATCGCCAAAGTCTGGCGACGGTATTCAAACTGGCCACACTTCTGGGGAAAAAGAACAGCAGTCCCTCTGACCTCTCGCAGGAGGACCGAGAGTTGTTTGTCCAGGAGCTCAGCGTGTGTCACTGGTTTGGAAATGATAGCAAATGCGCGCCCTCTATCGGCGACGATGAGATGGTGAATCTCCTCATAAATGGAATCCGAGATGTCATACTCAAGGAGATACAGGAATCGCCTTTCTTCTCGCTTATCACAGACAAACCTGTTAAAATTGACGACAAGACACACCTGCCGGTTTTTGTCAGGTTTGTTGGAGAATCTTCTCCAAAAGTAGAGCTTATGGGTTTCTTGCCATTTGATGAAAGTTGTCAAGTTGATACACAAGCAAATAACCTGGCAAAGATTCTCACAGAAGACTGGGGCTTACCAATGTCTCAGTGTCGTGGACAGGCCTTCATGCACTTGGGCTCAGGTTATCAAAGCCTGAAGAAGATGTCTTTGGATTTCCTCATGAGCTACCCTCTCTCTGTTGTAACACCCAGCGAGTCCTGCGGCCTTTCCCATTGGCTGGCGGGAAGTGTGCCTTGCCCTTCAGTAGCAAAAATGTTGGCTGTCACAGAAGACCTGCTATTGTTCTTTGATGAGTCTCCTTATCTGGAAGGACAGTTGGCACAAGCTGTTGATGGGCTGTTGAATTTGCCAAGAGAGGCCCTGGAGGAAATGCCAGAAACATGTTGCTCTCGGTGGAAAAAGAGAGAGGACTTCTTTGACATACTCACTGACACATTGGAGGGCATCCTCAGCTGCCTCGATGCTGTTAGCTCGAGTGCATTAGGCGCCAAGTCGATGCATGCACAAGTTCTGTCCACCGCTCTGAGGAATCTGGATTTCATTGTCACCCTTGTGATTCTGAAGAATGCTTGTGCTCCCCTTCGTAACTGTAGCACTGTCTTCCGCTGTGGAAACCCTGCTGACATTCTCTGTGAAGTTGAAAAAATCCCCTCCATCATTGAGACTCTTAACAAAATGTTAGAAAATGTGAGCACTCTGCACTCCACTTGGTTTGAGCAGGCATTCCAGCTAGCCACCAAGGTAGCTCCTGAACAAGTGTGCTTCTCCGAGGAAGCCAACAGCTATGAATCTCCTGAGATCTACTACAGGGAGAACCTGAGTACCCCTCTCCTCAGAAGTCTCGTGGATGAAATGAAGTACAGCTTCTCAGACAGCCACTTGAAGGCCTTGTCGGTCCTGTCCTTACTGCCCTCTTGCAATCCACAGCCCATTCTGCCGGCAAACACAGACGAGCCGTTCAGCCTCTACCTTGCAGATCTCCCTGATCCTGAGGCTGCCCAGCAGGAAATCAACGCATGGGCCACAGTCTGGGGAGAGAAATACCAGGACGCTGCTCCTCCATCATCCATAGCTGAAACACTAGTCCATCCCGAGGCAAAAAGCCACCCTACTGTTACCTCACTGCTTAGGCTTGTCGCGGTCCTGCCCAGTGTCAGTATGGAGTGGGACCTGATGAGGACCACTCTGAATTCCATGAGGGATCTGTTAAAAAACACAGTATGCAAAGGCAGCAGGAAGGACCACGTGGTGCTCCTCTCCCACGCCACAACTCTGCAGAGACTGCCCGAGGTCATTGAGAAGTGTATGGAGGTGGATCCAGAGAGCATCCCATGTCTATCCCAGGTACATTGAAAATGGGTTTGGAAATGTTCTTTGTTTAAAAAAGTGTTTTTGTCTAATTGTTACTAAATATATATATATTTTTTCAGGTGATTGGAACTTTGCAGAGACTAAAGTTGGACATCGGTAAGTTCATTTAGGGCAACTCTGTTAACAAGAATGTGTGAGAAAGTACTTGACTGTACACCATTAACATTACATTAACATTTTTTATATCAGGAGGTGTAAAAGCAGAATTACCACCAACAGAATCACACTCCTCCATCGTAGCAGAGGACCCTCCGGATGGAGAGGTGAAATCGACGGATAATGAGGTGCCGCCGGAGGGCGCACATGGACCAGGAAAAGCAGTGTCTTTCTACGAGCCACAGCTGCGTGAACAAATTCTCAAGGAACTCTGGGACTCACAGTTCTTTACAGTTATTACCGAGCAAGCTGTTGAAATTGACTGCGAGCCCTACATCCCGTTGTGCATCAGGTACTTAAACAAAGAGGACATCCAGTGTGAGGAAACATTGGCCTTCATCCCCTTTGGCAAAGACCCAGTTGTCTTAGCCGATGCTATTGAGACTGCCCTGTCTGAGAAGTGGGGGCTCAACATGGCGTACTGTAGAGGGCAAGCCTTGCTGAGTGTTGGTGATGTCGGAGCTCAGATGAGGGCTGTAAGTTTAGCCTTAGCTACAAAATACCCCCAGGCTGTGAGGACAGTCAGCTCTGCGTTGTCTCTTAATGTGTGGCTGGCTAGATCGTCTCCCGCTGAAGAAGCAGCAGATGGAGCATTTCTCATTGGTAAAATATTACATTGGCTCACGGAGGATGCAGAACGCCAGAACAAACTGGAAGACATGATCATTCACGTGTTCCAGCAGGACGAGGTAAAGGGCAACGAGCTGAGAGACAAGCTCATCAAAAACTGGGAGAAGAGTCATGACATGCACGAGGTGATGGTGGAGGTTTTAGAAGCTGTCATGCTCACTTTAAATGAGCTGAAAGGGGAAGGTAGTGCTGCAAATCGGCAGCAGGCATCACAGTTGTTTGACGCCATCCGAAACTTTGAGTTCATCCTGTCGGCCGTGGTGCAGAAGAACATCTTGAGTGTAACTAAAAAGCTAAGTCAGTCTCTGCAAGGCAAGCCCTTAGACATGCTGCTGGCGGTGAACCAAATGCCCGACCTTAAAGAGTCACTCCGTAAACTGAAGAGTGATATTGACACCCATCAAAAGGTCTGGTTTGAAGAAGCCACCGCCCTGGCCTCTAAACTCCACGTACCCATGATGCATTCGGTGCTTCTAGAGCCATTGAGTGAGTTTTACAAGCAATCGGTAAGCATGAAGGTCATAGAACACTCAATTGCCGAAATTGACGACCTCTTCACCGAAAAGGTATTGGATACGTTGAGGTGTCTGGAGATTGTGCCTTACGCAATGTCCAAACTAGAAACCAGCATTCTTAGTGGTCTTGTGTTCCGCCTGTACAAGGAGGATTTGCCAGATCAGGTCTCTCTTCACACGGAGATGAAGTTGTGGAAGGAGAAATGGCTGGATCCCCTGGCCGGCTATCTCCCAACCACCGTGCTCGATACGCTCAAGACGTCGCAGATAAGGAGTTTCAGTAACATTGAAACTCTCCTCAGGCTCCAGGTCATCTTGCCCTTTTCAAGGAAGGAGAGCAACTTCAGACAGGGAAAGAAAAGCTTACAGGAGTTCATACAGCAGGACAAGCGATGCCTCACTCATCTACACCCTCTGTAAGACAGGCAGGTCTTCCTTCACTAGCTAGCAGAGCACCAACCATACCTAAGAACTAACGTCTCAACCTTACTTGAGGTGCCGTCTTCTGAACTTAATATTTCTGTACATTATTGATCTGAGTTCTTTTGAGATTTCCTTTTGTTGTTATCCTGCAAACTAAGCCCTATGTTTTCTTTTTTTTATCCTGTAGTTTGTACAGTTTTACTGACCAATGGGACCAATGTCTTGGCAAAAAAACAAAGGATTTGCTTGTGTGCCTTGATGCGAAATGAATAATTCACCCCATGTAATCATGATAATTCAGATGTTGAAAAATGTCCCATTGGCAATCACTGACTTCTGTAACGCTGTTATGACCTTTATTATAATGATTAAATGCACCCGTAACCTCTCCTGGGCACAAATAGAAATGGTTAGTTCCATCATGTCTCCTGATGATTTCTCATGTTTCCTGTCTCTTTGCAGGAATGAATTTGCTGTAAACGTATCTTTTGAAAGAATGTTTCCTTAAATGGAAAACCTTCATATATATTTGTCAAAAAAGTAATAAAATTCTCCAAAAATATGTTTATACTACCTTTTTTTAATATATTGATGCAGTTGTTCTTTGTTGTCATGTCTGTAAGGCAACACAAGATGGCGCAGTGTTGCTGTAAATGGCTTGAACAGGAAATGACTGAATGTGATCAGAATCTCATCTCTAAATACACGAGTATACCTACCCAATGTATAATTAATGTAACCTAATAATACCTGATGGAATATTTTCATGATCATTTCATTTATTATTGGACCAAGAAGGTCTCATTGAGATACCAGATCTCATCAGGGCGTCCTGTCAATGAGGTGCTACTGTGCAGAAGGACGAAGTAAAAAAAAAAAGTTCTATATCAATATTTTGGTTTAAAAAAATCAAACTGCAAACAAGATGTGATAAGCTTGTGGGGCATTTCAATCGTGTTCAATACAATTACTTTTAATGATTACATACAGAAAGTTGTCCTGCAAGGACATAATCTGTATTAAATGAAAACATAAAAACTTGCATGAGTCACTTCCTGATGAACAAGGACGTATATTTAGAGAGGTTTGTTCATACAGACACTACATCATTTCAAGATACTTCGGTCAATATTTATTTTGCAATTACCTTTTCTCCTTAAAGTACAGTATAATGCTTCAGCAATGCTGGGTATGTTCACTCGAATTTACTGGTAATGCAAATCAAGGCTTCGGGGCTCCATTGTGGCCCTGTTAATATTTAATTCTAAGAAACTAGTGTATTCTTAGTGCTGTGGCTCAGTGTCTGGCTTTCTCGTTAATTATTTGCTTTAAATTCCAATCTGGTGTATAAGCTTTTATGAGAGGAATTGCAATAACATGCCGCTACTGAACTGACAATTAGAAACGCAAGATCCTGTTAGGCTTTGAATTTAAAGCTGATGTAAAATAGCTACAGTAGATATACTGATTTATTACAGTTTTCTTCTTTAGAATAGTCTTATTAACCGAATACACTGACACAAAACTCCTGGGATTATTTATAATTATTATTAAGTCACATTAAATTCAAGTTTAATACATTGTACAGTGCACTAAATGTTTTTCTGAACAAATACTAACACGTTTCATAAAACGAAGGCCTCTGCATTTAAAAACCCTCCTGTACACATCCACACTCTGTGTTTGTTGACGTGAAGCTGCCTTATCTTTTAACACCGATAACCCCACTGGGTGCTCTCTTTTTTAATAGAAACATGTATTCTTCCTGTGAGCTGTAACAGCAGATGCCTCCCTCACAAAGGCCTGATTGTCGGTGCTCAGCTCAGTGTGAAAAGAAGCATCTCCCTGTCCCCGCTCAGCTGCTGAGCAAACGGATCTGTCTCCACGAGGCCCCAAAGCGCCATGTGCCTCATGCAGCCCTCGCCCCGTAACCCCATCCCTCCGCTCCCCTCCGCTCCCCTCTGCTCCCTCCGCCACGAGTGGCACGCCTCCTCCGAGCGGCGTTTTATTTATTTACACGAGGTGGACTTCGTTACGGTTTGGAACCTCAGGTGCTGCCGGTGTGTTTCCGCATGAGGAACACATCCTCCATCTTTAAGCAAAACAAGGTATTGCCATAATTGACCCGTACGCCAGGTTTCCTGCTGGAAGTCAAGGTTCTGCACTGATGTAAGACCCGTGGCACTCCGTAATCATGTCCATACACAGCCAGGATTTAACTGCACTCTGGAGGGGAATACACAGGGCTTAAGTGGATTTTATTTCAAGGTTCCCTTTCAGGGAAAATTGGCAGCACAGGCCGAGATACAGATGCTCCCAACCTTTGGTTTGAATTATTCAGATGTCAGCTTATTAATTGTTCTCCTCAGGAACACATTATTTTTACTCACCATTGGAAAGCTACAGGCTTCTAAACTGTAAGTGAAATGTGCCGTCTTAGGCAACTGTTTTCAACCGATTTTGAGGCGTATGAGGGATTATCCAATCATGAAGCACTAGATGCTATTTCAAGCTTTACTTCATTGTCTAAGAGTAAAACAAAAAGACAAAAGTGGTAGCTTGTTTTTTAGATGTGTGCAGAAACATCTTGTATTTGTGCCTGAAACTTGCAGCTTGTTATTTCCAATAACGTTTTAATCATTAAAGAGGTAGGACAACAAGCACAATCTAAAGGGCCAAACTCATAAGAAGCAGACGCATCCACGGCTCTGTTTGGAGGCCTGCTGCCGGGCTGAAGCTGCTCTTGTCTCTCACTCTTCTTCTTTACTTATCCTACGACGCAATAAAGGACACGGCTGAAACAGCACCTAACACTGGAAGTGATGTCTGTCTTTTTAGGAAAAATACTTCCCAGAATATAAATTGCGTGTGCTTTGCCACGGCGTATTGCTCAGTTTTATGATTCAGGGAACGACAAAGACACAGTGATGTCACTCAACAAATTCTGCAGCTGCTGCATTGATAGTAAATCATAGCATACGATATCAATTTAATATAAGAATCGCAAGACATTTCAGTGGATTCTAGGGTTATCGTACATTCCAACATAATTTACTGGATGACCATATCATTAATAAAGTCACTAATTGTGTGTCAATGAAACTAATATAAAATCGTGTCACCTGATGTCATCATCAACAAAGGATTTCTAAACTGTCTTAATCACTGGTAAAGAAAAAAAATGCTAAAAATGCTATATTTTCGAGAGCATTTTGCCTTTGAAGCACTTGGTTCTCATGCAGTGAATGGACTCATTTAACTTTAAATGTATGACAGCGTGATAATATAACAGGCCCATTACGTGATTTATAATGTAGGTTACCCCACAACTTAAAAAAAAAAAAACTTTTGCAGAATGATCGCCCGGTGCTGGTTGGTGGTCTGGGCTGGTCCTGGTGCGGCCTCCCTGTAGGACCACATGACGTGTTCAAAAGTGCCACCCATCTGTCACTTGAAAAGGCTGCGTCCTCAAAGCCCAATAGAGGCCGAGGCTGTAAACAAATGGCGTACGAAGGATGTGGGTCCTTTCAGGCAGATTGGAAGGGGCTTGTTATTCATTGAGGCGGCCCCCAATGTGAGCTGTCACAGGAGGGACACCCGAGGGTGATTGGATTTTCATATGGCTGGTCCAAAAGCTGTCACTGCCGCTCTGCTGGTCGGATTTGACCCTCCAGGAACACGGTTGGTTCTTCACAATGCTGTCGTTATTTGTCAATAATCTGCTGGCAGCAGGGCCGTGTGCCGTTCCCTGTTTTGGGGATAAAAGGCCGAGTGAAAAGCAATCGTTACGGATGTGGTCCACCGATGGTTTCCATTTGAAAATTCCCTTTCAAGTTCTGGCTTTATTGTATTTATGTTGACGCTGTTAATCAAACTCCTTGCTTTGATTTGGAAATGTATCCACGGTCAAATGGTTTCAGTTGGTAATCGAGAACAGACCAATATGAACATACAAGATATTTGTTTATCAATGAGGTTTTTATCAGTAAATCACTTACTAAAATTTTTTATTTGAAAATAAAAAAACATTCCAGTGTGCTTATGATTACCTTTTTATCCAACCAGGGCTGGGCATTAAAACTGAGGTTCAGATCATAGGTCTATTTCCATTTAAAATCATGAAACATTTCTAGAAACAAAGAAAATAGATACATCATTTTTATTTGAAAATATTAGTCCTGATCTTTACATCTGATCATCATAGACATCCCGATGGGAGCATTTTTTTTCTTCTCCATAAATTTGAACTGGGACAATTTTCCCCATGTAGCGTTTTACTGAAGGTGCTTAATGTACCATTTCTATTTATGTACATGTACTGCTTGGGTTCTTATATTTTATCAGGCTCTGATGTCCCATAATTTAAAATGTAGTTATCTAATGTACTGATTGAAAATTCATTTTAAAACAAACTTCCAGCTCATGCTGAAACCACATCTGGTTTAATCAGTACAAAACAAAGAAAGGCAGAATTAGAAATAGAACGTATGTTTTTTGGAAACTTGGGAATGTAAATGTGAAAAGGCAACTTTTCATGCACTTTTTTATTTGCCAGTAATCTCAGCATGTCGAAAGCAGATTATTGTTCAAAAGGACCATCTAACATTTTCTAGAGAGCCCGGGATTGATCCTAAACGCTGCGGAATTATTTCATTTTCATGGACTCCCCCCACTCAGTCTACCTCAGAAGGCGTCCTCCCTCTCCCCGTTGCTTGGAAGGTGAGATATAAAGATCAAGGGACTGGCTGTTTATCCTAGCTCAGGAATGGAGAGCCCGAGTGTAAGAAGTGTCTCGGGTAGGACGAGCCCGGTCCTGCTGGAAGCTTCAACAACACACACAAAAACACGCACGTACAAACACGCACAGACACAAACACACACTCTCCGACCTGTGCCCATTCGCAGTTGACTGCCATGTAAAACACATGACTCTCTGGAACCCGAGCTCACGGTCCGTGTGTAAAACGCAACAGTGGAGCCTGTTTGGCCAACAAGTTCACGGGACACCATGCGGGTGTCCCCCGGAGGAACAGGGCTTGTCGTGGTCTCTCAGTGAGTCCGCTCTGACAACACCTGACCCGCTGTTTCCCCGGGCGATGCAGCTAGCAGAGCATGAGGGCCAACCATGTTAGCTATACACGGTCACAAGGTCAAGGCCAAGACTCGGAGTCAGCGCTGGAGGCGCAGCAGATTCTTTGGCGACAACGCGTCCCTCACAGCTGGCTCTGCTCAGCGTATCACATACAGTGTGGGTCATGTTTAAGGAAAACTTGATGTGTCTTTAAGAAGATTTTATTTTGAAAAAAGCTGATTTTGGATAGCATTTTGAGCTTTGCTTTGTGTCAATAGCTTAACGTTTTCTTACTCTATTCATTTACAGATTTCTTTTTATTATCACATCTTGCATGGAATGTTACTAACAGTGGCAGGTATTGGGAACTGAGTCGTTTCTATGTTTGATAAGCTACACTATGTAGTTTCAGTAATGTGTACACAATATTATTTAATCTCACATTGCATTTACCTTGCAACTTATTTATTTAGCCAATGCATCTAAAAAGTTAGTATCATTGGGAAGACAGAGTATTATTCACGTTTCAAATTGGAAACTATTCCTGTAAAAATACATCATATTTCCGTTAGGGATAAAAGGGTGTGTCTGTGACTATGAAAAATTACGAAGGGAATGTGCAGGGCAGAGTGCAGCATGAGACGTGGATCACAAGACGCGGACCTTTGCAGTTATACAATTAATCGTTTTACCTCATATGGCCGCAATTTTGAAATCCACGTATAAAGTGGCCTACATAAAGTCATTTTAACAATAGTGTGACTCTTCTCTCTATTAAACCAACTATATCTGTAATTTTTATGTTAAAAATCAAATATGAAATAACGTTTGATACTTACATTTTAACAGTACTGTTATGATTAAAGCAATTATTGTGCTTGATATTGGACTTAATTATACTATATAATTACTATTTCAGTATTGTCTGTGTAGAAAGACGGTATAACTATTTATATTGTCAAACTATACATAACTGTGATGTTTTTTGCATAGCCAAAATTCCAAACCGAGGGGTGTATTTTACCGATTATGCTATTTGTTGCCTAAAATACGCATAATGATAAAGTGACCACACAGTGTCCTTGGAGAATATTTAATTTAATGTTGATAGAGCATATATATAAAGATAGAAATGCCGTTTACATTAGATTATCATAAAGGACAGAACTCACCACACCTTCCTGTGGAAATATTACAAGTTTTTGTATTTGAACCGCGGGTATCGATCCAACTGAAGAACAGTGTTTCTGTGCGCGCATGTCCGAGGAGCTGAGCCCCGGACCCGTGCGTTCTTATGCTAATGCGGGTGTGACATAAGCAGTGAGATCAAAGCAGGGCAGTGGGTAGTACTTTAAAGCCCCCCCCCCCCCCCCCCCCCGCCCCCCAAACTCAGGCTCACTTACTCTCTCAGCCCTCTCTGTCCCTCTCTCACTCACCAACACCATGCGTACCTGTCCAGAGCTCCTCCACCACCCCGTGCTGGATTATACTCGCGCCTCTGGCTGAGTCCGACCACATTCGACTCACTCGAAGAGGATATTACGCGATTTTTCTTTTTGTTGTTGTTGATGAATTCTTCTTGTTGAGTGATTTTGTTCCAACGGTGCGAAGCAGCGCGCAGCGGCAAAGGTGAGCGTTTTGGCCGGGTCGGAGGAGCAGAACGTCCGTGTAACACATGTTACACGTTTGGGACTATTGTACACAGTTGGTGGTGCTGATCTAAAACAAAGAGTTTAAAGTTGTGTTAAGATTAAGGCTTGAACCAATAAATGCCGTAATATTACAAGGATGCATGTAATTTTAGTGTATCCTCATATAACAAATAGGACCACAACAAATTGCATACACCAAGCTTCTTTTTTGTCATTAAAATGGCTTTCGCCCATGAATACTTCCCGCATTTAAACAGCTAAAAACATTATAATGCCGTCAATACTACAATCATTTTTTGTCACTCTTGTGTCTATTAATCTCCATCTTTCCACCCATCGTCTGGTACATCGGTGTGCCCGGGTCCTTATCGTGGCTCGATGAGAGACACACATCGGGTGGTGGGTGCGCGTGCGTGTACGTGTGAGGCTATCAGCCTTTATCTTTCGGGGGGGGGGAGAACAGGAGCTGCCATTCAGCCTTCCTGGGAAGAATGTAAATGGAAAACAGTTGAACGGACTAAACAGCTGTAAATAAAGACCGTAGGCCAAAGGCTCCGGGAATGTGTGACTTTTGACCGGCAGTAAACTGCGCGCAGCCTACAGGTCCGAGTCGGCCGAGTGAAACGAGTCTCACCTCAGCTCATTTAAATAATGAATGTCGCACAGTTTCAGCGGAACTCCCGCTTTAGAAAAAAACAGGGCCCATTATCAGCAGTTTAATGCGCCCAGTTTAAGCTCTCTTCAAAGAGATCGCTTATCTCCAGCCCACACTGATATCACACTGAGCTTCTGCTACTCTGCTACTCTAGATTACTGCGTTGATCCCGCTCTTTCTGCGCCACATCTACAACGGATTTACAGAAGCGGGTAAAAGGGTTTTTGACAGCAAGGAATGGACCCTGTGTGGCTGTAAGCTTCTGAAATAAAGTTGAGCTTTTTTTTTAGAAAACTCTGGCTGACCAAAAAAACGACACAGGACTCGTGTCCCCTAAAATACTGTAATTTAAGAGATGTCTTTGTCTTTAAGGTTTTGTTGCAATAACTTTTTTCTTATTGTGAATGTAGAAGGCGGTTCAATTATTATTTTTTTATGTGTGCATACGGTTTAAAATTGTCGTCGTAAAAAAAAAAAAATTATTCCATCATATGAGTTTGGCCGTCGTGAGATTTCCCCTGTTCCTAAATGGTCGTGTACAAAGGCGTAACCATGGTTTAGACATTGGGGGGGTCCAAATGAATACCCTTCCCAGACAGTTACTTACTGTCTGAAAAAATGGCTGTTGGTCCAGTTTTCTTCACTTTTTAGGTAACTTTAAATCCTTCATTACTCTACCTCTTCTCCAACGACTAACTTTCTTTGCTCTCAACTGACTGACGAAAAAGTGATGTAACCTGAAGGAACAAGTTGGTTTCAAACAAAATCACACACGTGTACAATTAGGAGGGGGGATCCACAAACTTATGTTTTTCTTAACAAACGGAAATAAATTGAAAATAAATTAGACATAACAAGAGGCCGAAGGAATTGACAGGGTTCATAAAAGGAGAACATATATTTTACAAATTTTCTGCTGTATATTGGGGGAGACAGATTGGTATTTTTTCAGTATTGGGGGGGGACACGACCCCCCCAAAGAATGCATGGTTACGCTCTTGGCCGTGTATGACCTTGTCAGCGCTCCACAGGTAAACCAATACTTGAAAAATCTGCGTTGCAAAGCCATTGATGTTACTTATGTTATAAATTGCAGGGTGTAGAAGAGGAGGCGGTGCCATGAGAGTTGCCTTTCCACTCTGATCCAAGAAGCCCCTTTGTGTTTGTATCCTGTGAACTGGAGCCGCCGTCCCACCATGAGGAGCAGCTCTCGTGTCCTGCCTCTTGGTGTGCTCGCCGCTCTGCTGCTGTCTCAGGTCTGCTCTGGCATCAAATGGCTGTAAGTATTCTCAGGAGGGCCACCGGCTCCTTCTCCGGGTCTTCACGTCCAAACAGCGTCCAAACAGAAGACCTTATGAAGAGTTCTTCACAGAGTGCTTCTGCTTCTGTGTTATGGAGAGTGTAGGGGCTCGTGGCAGCTTTGAAATGGGCCCCAGCATTCCTCAAGTTGCTTTTGATCAAGTGAGAGGCCATTGCGATCCGTACATGTGTATCTGATGAAGGGGACAGTAGATTAGCAAAAGTTTCCTAGAGATATTAGGGGAAAACCCTTCTGGAAAAAGAGCTCAGATTAAATCAGATCTCAGATTAAATCTGACCCCCGCAAACCCCCGCCAGGCTGTGTAATAGCTAGAAGATAAGAATAGAGAATAGGACGGGAGTGACGGAGCGTCTTGGCCGTGCAGACTGTCTCGTTAGGCCTCAATCAGTATAAAAATAGGCTTTTCTGCCGTGGGATGCTGAAATGCTCTAAATGTTGGCACAAATGATGATTGCTTGTACTGAGCACCGCGCTGTTTCTATGGTAAAGTTCAAGTAAACAATAATTTTCACAATAAGTCGGACTTTGGAAAGTCTGTAAAAATTCCCTAGTTACTACTTTCTCATGGTTGGGTTTGGAGTTCTCATAAAAGCCTTTTTTTACTTTTCTCCCAGTGCCTCACATCAGAACACTAAAAGACAGCCTTTGAGCCGGGGCTTCGATGGCTGGTACTTCTCACAGCGCGAAGACCGAAGCAGATGTGCCGATGCGAGCCGGGGATAGCATGTGCTAAATCTAAGCCCTCTTACAGTCCTGATAATGCACGCCGGCGCAACGCAAAACAGATGCGACTGTAAACACCTGTGGGTGCCGGGTTACCACCGGCCCAGGCGAGTCGCAGCTTATCATTGGGCACCGAGCGGCGGCCCCCTAGGTCCCCTTAATGCAACACAGGCCGGCGAGCGGTCGGCACCGCCTGGTTCCCACGAACTCTGTGTAGGCGCGGAGAGCAGAGATCAGAGCTAACCTGCTGCGCCTGCGGTTTCTCTATTAAGTTAATACTCAATAACTTTAGAACGCTTAAGATCTAGAAAGCGCGGCCTCCAATGGTCCGTAAACGACTGATGTCAAACCGGGGCCACAGGGGACGGAGCATTCTGTGGCGGCAAACACGACAGATCTACGTGTTTAGTCCTCCGATTATGGATCTGTATTTAGTGGTCGGTTTTATATTTGTGGAAATATCTTGACGCCTTTTCTGTGCTTTAACAATAGAGAAGGGCCGCGCCGGGAACGTGTCCCTTAAATTTGATGAATCCTCTGCTTTATTTTTCCTTTGGGATTTTCAATGCGATAAGACGGTTCATCTCTGCATCGGCTGCCAACATGTTTCCAGCCTGAAGCATTATCTGTTTACAATTGTTTTCTTCCCTCACAGGCTGGACGTGTGTGTGTACGCATGAAACACAGTTCTGTGACTAAAACTCTCTCTGAGTCGAGTAAACCTTTCATTTTACAACTCAAAAAAGGCAAAGTGATGATATCAGTAATGTAAAATGTTTTTTCCCTACAGGTCGATATCACACGCCCCCGCTTCCTTACACATCAACCAGACCCAGCACTGCAAGCTGCTGCCCGGCCTGGTGTCCGCCCAAGCTCAGCTGTGCCGCAGCAACCTGGAGCTCATGCAAACCATCATCACGGCAGCCCGCGAAGTCAAGAAAACGTGTCAGAAGACCTTTTCTGATATGCGCTGGAACTGCTCCTCCATCGACATCCCGGCCGATGCTCAGAAGTATCGACCGGATCTGGACCGAGGTAACGGCACGCGTAGATGAAATGGTTTGAATGACGGCGCGGATGCTTTGGTTTGGAAAGGGACGCTTCTATTAACCCCCTGAGAGTCTGATGTTGTTGGTCATGATTGACAATCAATGAATAGACATAACAACGTTTTTAAAGTGCTGCATTTATTGCAGTTCAGAAAGTGGTAAAATGATCCATAGCTCGGGTGATATCAGCATCAGCATGTATTAACGTGACTACAACCTGAAGAATTTTGACGGACAAAAAAATGATGCCTCACTTTCCTTCTTTCCTTTGGACGCAAAATGATTCCATGATATATTCCCACAGAGCCTTCACTAGGAACTCGTACGGAAGATGTTTCTAAATAGACCCCCACATACAAAATTGGTTAATTCTGCATGGTAGAACAGTTACCGAAATCCACATGATCTGGTAGCTTTACAGTCCTTCTTAGTTCTGTCTAGTGCCAAAAAGGACCTTGAGTCAACCAAAGACAGTTGTGTGTTATGTGTGTGTGTCTGTGGGATTTGGTCTGTGCACGAGGACATGGCTGCCATTTACCAAATGAACAGTCTGCAGCGAGCAGGAAAGGGCTCATCTCTGTACACGGATGGCTTTGATCTATCCAGCCACAAGGTCATACGTGATTTCACCCCCAAATTGCTCCTCGGCCTTTAACATAGGTGCTTTCCTGTGTGCTACCATCACCCCCCTCTTACATCAGCGCTCACTCCGCGTTACCGCTGATGGACTTTCATTTTGTGCAGCCAATTTTGTATTTTTTTTTGTACGCTGAGAGATCTGAGAGGGAAACGGGACAGATGTATTGCAGAAAAGAAAAAAAATTATACAGCAGAAATAGTTTCAGAACGAACCGGAACACAAAGCAGGGAAAGCTGCCCACTACATAGCTAATGCTTAGAGTTATAAAATACATTCTGACCAATGGTAACATGACAACCATAAAAGAACTAACTCATCTGTCAAAACCTAAACAGTCATTTGACTAAATATATAGGATCCTATATTACATTATCATTACCAAATAATAGTTGATAAATGAAGTTTATGATTCCAAAGCCAAAGCCTTGTTCCTTCTTTTGTGGACAGGAACCAGAGAGTCTGCATTTGTCTACGCCCTGTCTGCAGCGACCATCAGCCACACCATAGCGCGGGCGTGCACCTCCGGGGATCTGCGGCTGTGCTCCTGTGGTCCCATTCCCTCGGAGATCCCGGAGCCGGGCTACCGCTGGGGCGGCTGCGCGGACAACCTGCACTACGGCTTGATCATGGGCTCCAAGTTCTCGGATGCGCCCATGAAGATGAAGCGTGCGGGCTCACACGCCAACAAGCTGATGCACCTTCACAACAGTGAAGTTGGAAGACAGGTCAGCAATATGGCTGTGCTCATCTTGTCTTACTAGAAGACGTTTCACAATGTGTTTTTAATGTTTAGGGGTACGATATTAAAATTGTAATTGTTTTTGTATAACATAATATTTAGTTGTTCACTCTCGTGGACGTTTTCTTAACGCTATTTTGTGAACGGGAGGAAAGATTATGTTCATTCCAAATGAAATCACTGGTATCGGTGCTTGGTATCTGTCGACAGCAAGTTCAGGACAAACAGGTATCAAAACATCTGTATTTCTGTCTGACATGTACTCTTATATGTCATCGTATCTAGGCGTTGAGAGAGGCGCTGGTCATGAAGTGCAAATGTCACGGTGTGTCCGGCTCGTGCTCCATAAGGACCTGCTGGCGAGGCCTGCAAGACCTTAAGGAGATCGCCATGGACCTGAAGACTAAGTACTTGTCGGCCACCAAAGTTGTCCACAGGCCCATGGGGACGCGCAAGCAGCTGGTGCCCAAAGACATCGACATCCGGCCGGTGAGGGATAACGAGCTGGTCTACCTGCAAAGCTCCTCCGACTTCTGTGCTAAGAATGAAAAGCTTGGCTCTATCGGCACCCAGGACAGGTGAGACCGCGCGTCACCTCCTTGTGTTTGACTGCGAGCGTGCATGTGAAAGGGCGGGATGTTTGGTGGCAGGGATCCGGTTCTGGATGTCTGCTTGTCCAGGGTCGTTGACTCGAGTGCAGTGCCCTCCTGCCTGCTGGCTCCGCTTGGTTGGCAGGACGGCTGATAAAAACCAGCGGCCCCTGAGAGTGCTCCGTCTGAGCATGTGTCACCGAAAGAGCCACTGCGACTGGAGTCGTCATCTCGCTATCTGAGGACTAATGCCGTTATTCTTAGGGCTGAGTGGACTCCAGCTGATATCGGTTGGAGAGGGCCACACAAATGAGGAAATTGTGCGCCAAAGATAAAGGTTTATTTGCGCCTCTGGGCTCCGGTGTTTAAGTTGGGACTGTGCTACGTGCTGCTGCTTTGTGCTCAGCAAGAAAGAAGTTGTTGGGCAGCGTGGAGGCCGTTTGTTTGAGGGCGCAGAGATCGCTCTACACAAGGTCAGAGAACTCGGGCTCAAATATGCAGCGCTATCGCGCAAGCTTGTTGAATTACTCAATTTTCCATAACTGAGTTACAGAACAGGACAGCTTGTTTTTGAGGCGTTACTGTTTAGCTTTAACTTTGAAGGCAAACATTGGGGTTTACTAGTTAGTTTGCTGTTAGTGTTAAAACTAAAAATATCACGTCATTTCACCAACATTGTCCCATCTGTTTAGCCGACAGCCAGCCCCCTCAAGTTGACTAAGCCGCTGAGGATAAAAGGCTCCCTTATTTTAAAAAATAATGTCACACATCATATGACTGTCATACCATATGTCGCCATTGGGGAACTCTACATATAACTAGAAGACATGCTTAATGTCAACAACACTCGCTGGGCCTGATGTGTCCGCTGTCTGCAGCCTGATAACGCAGCAGGCTTCCAATCACGAGGCGGCGCATTGACCCCGTTATTATATGAGCGTGTGATGGAGTTAATGTTTGCATTTGAGCAAGTGTGAGTGAACATGGGTGGGCACCCGCTGTTCCCGTGTGTCTAGACTAGGGCAACCTTAGCTAAGCGTGCCACTGAGGGCACCGTGGCTTCTTAAATTCTCCTTTTTGAAAGACTTTGGTTGGCAACTCATATGTGGATGTTTTTTAAAGGACGGCAGCCTTTCTTGTGTATATGTAATTACAAAATACTGATTATGTATGCTGATATACAAGTTACCTTTCCAGATGAAATAAAAAAAGGTGCACATTGGTTAACAAGGTTATTAAAAAAAAGGTACTTCTGGTCTGGACCGAAGCTTTTGGGTTTCTCAGACTTCCGATCTCACACACACACAGTATCAGCTCTCTTAGACTGTGGCTCTGCTCCTGTCCACATTGGCTCTTCCCCGTTTGCAAGACCATACAGACAGTTAATCTGAAACAGCTAATTTTAGCCACAATTGCTGATGGAAAAAATGTGATCACTGATATGTGAAAAGTACCTTGGAATTGGGAAGAGATGTGCTATTGAGGCTTGTTTTTTAGTTTTAAATCACATCAATGTACTGTTGCGTCAACCAGCAGATGTGAACTGCAGAGAGCTGTCCTCTCTTTCCACTTACAGCAAGGAAGTGATATAACAACATTATCTCCCTCATTCTGCATAATTCCCAGCTCCCGCCGATATAATAAACCTGTCTCCCTCCTTCTCCTTCACTCCCGCAGCCGCCTCAGTGTCTTCTCAACACACTGGCTATTAACACTGCCATCGTAAAACAATGCAATTATGTGGAGAAGCCAAGCTAAAGGAAGGGATGGCAGCCCTGTGTATTCAGTGTGATTTATAGCGGGGCCATTCTCTGCCCATTCAAGTTTTTCTGAAACACTCAAAAGGTTGAGGCACATGGTCAAGCTTTTTTAAAAGGACTATTCTGTTGCTTCGTACAAACTATTTTTGAATGAAGCTGTAAACGTAAACCACACAGAATATCGTAGCGTCGACAGCTGATTGTTCAGTCCAAAATTTACAACATGATCCCTTTTTTTGTCTAATTCCAGGCAGTGCAACAAGACCTCTTTCGGCAACGACAACTGCGACCTGATGTGCTGCGGCCGCGGCTACAACCCGTACACGGAGAAGCTGGTGGAGCGCTGCCACTGCAAGTACCACTGGTGCTGCTACGTCACCTGCAAGAAGTGTGAGCGGATAGTGGAGCGATACGTCTGCAAATGAGTTGGTGGTTCAGATTGGCGCCCGCCAGCGGCCCTCTACTTGTACCCAAGGCTACAGATTAACCAAAGCACTACAATACAGAGAAGGCTTACTTTTGTTTTAAGCTTTAGCATGTTTAACTTCAACGAGACCTGGTCTGTTCTTGTGTCAGTATCACTTTTTGTATTGAATCTCCAAAATGCAGATTGGGCTTCTGAGCTTATCCCCCGCCACACTAAACCTGGACGTGAAGAACAAGGCAACTGGGCCAGTTTACCTGATGACCGCCGTCCTCTTGGGTGTTTCTTTTTCCTTGTTAATGATTATAAATCCCCCTAACAGGGATATCTAAAGTCTATTTTATTATATCTAATAAATAAATAATATAGGATTTTATGCTGGGGGGGGAGAGATTTTTGTCTTTGCACCTCACTACACAGAGACTTGTTTTTGGCTTCATTCCACGGAAATCAAAGGGTTCTGATGGATCCGCATAGTACTTTTTATTTTTAAAGGTACTATTAAAACTTTTTCTCCTCTGCGGCGATGGACAATAGGGGGAGGAAAGGAACACAAAAGGGAACTTCAGAGTACTTTTCAATCATGGAACATTTTTGTGGTTGACGGTTTGGACTCTCGCTGTGTCTTGTGCAGATCTATACATGCCTGCATCCCTGTGGACTGAGAGATGCCTATTAAGGACTTTGTAAAATGCTGCATCATCTCCTTCTTGCCTGTCATGCAGTTCAAAATATATTCTATTTTTCAGAGCGTATGAGCTGAACTGATGGATTTTGTAAACCACTGTTGTGTGGGTGTACATACTGTTATTTTGTATACTGAAATAAAGAAAGAATTATTTATAAAATAATTAAATGACATGGACCTTGCATGATTTTTCTCTTACAAATTCTACTGCGCCTTGATAGATAAAGGTACCGTGGGTTCTTATTACAGAATTTGGGCATAGACAAATTGAATGAACAATGAACAAAAACGAAATAAAAAACTAAAAAAGAGGCATAAATGTAATTTATTTGGAGCATATAACTAGACTGCCTGCCTGTCGGACGGGAGCAGACTTGGCACTGCATCGAGCCGAGGTATTACCCTCTGGCCAGCCGTGTGTTGGTAAAGTGCTTCTCATGATTCTACTCTGACAGAAATAACTGGATGATGTAGAGCCCCATGCTGGGAGCTCACATGATGCATCGCAGCTCCGGAGCTGTAACATTTCCTCACCCGTAGTCTGTGGACACACATAGAAACTGGAACACCTCTATTTAGGTTTATGTGTGAAGGTGCATGGGACCAGTATGGCTGAGGGGAGTAACCAAACTACCAACTCTAAGAGACTGTCACAGATTTTATCAGAAGATGTTGTTGTGTAGTCTAAAAACAGAAAACAGGCAAGCATTCGGGGTCAGGGAGGGTCTGCTCCGTGCAAGTGAGTGGGGGTCTGCCCTGCTAGCATACAGGCTCGTCGACAGCCTCAAGGACTCCTCAATCACTGGCATTGCTCAGCCTGGCAGTTGAAGAGCATAGGGTGTGTGTGTATGTGTGTGTGTGTGTGTGTGTGTGTGTGTGTGAGAGAGAGTCTGTCATTGGCTTCACTGCTGCAGAAATGTGACGCCTATACTGCTGATTGAGGACTCGCATGCGGTCCTCAAATACAGGTCATTAAACCAGAGACAAAGGACTAGCAGAGGACAGAAAAGGGTCTGTATGAATGATTTTACTCCAACTCATTTGGTAAATCTTAAGTATGTTAAATACTCACTGGACAGTTTGAAGCCCTTTTGAATAGGTCCAGGCAACGAATCAATCAGCTGAACTCTTGACCCTCCAACGTGATGTCTAACAAAATTACGCTCTTCACCTTTTTTTTCCAATTCTAGTCAGCCCTAGAAATGTGCTAAATTATGAAAATGTTCTTATGTAAATGTTAAATTCCGATGGAGAAATTCTTTGTCGCACAACAATACCATGTGAGATTCTTGTGACCTCAACCAAACATGATATTCCAGCGGTTTTATCACGACGCTTAAGATTAGAGAGTCTGACCTGCTTCCGTCTGGAAATGCCAACTGACCCTCTAAGCAACCATTGCTATCATTAAGCAATGCGACCTCAGTCTAACCCTCGTGAAAGATACCACTCGGATGAAGTCCCCACTACAACACATGTGAGGTGAGGCCTGCATGCCAGAACAATACAAACCTGCTGTAAATATTGATTTTGGTCCAAATTCTTCCTTATTTCTGTAGACACAAAGCCACGGAGAGACAGGAGGGTGATCGAATAGAAAATGGGTCATGAATGGGCCATTTTGGCAGGGATATGGTTAAAAAAAGGGCTTAGGAGCAGCCCTTGTCTGGGCTGTTAAGGGCCTTTGTGTCCGAAGCAACAACAAAACAAAAGTAAAGACGACAAAACCCCCCGAAAAAAACGAATCGGCTCTGCAGTTTATGTTTCTTTTCTTTCTTTCTGTCTTTGTCCGAAAGTATCTTATTATCTCTCAGTGGTTGGCGTGACTCCCCCGCTCGGTGGGAATGGCCCAGTAATAGAGAAGGAGAAGAGAACTTTAATGGAGAGCAGTGAAAATATCAGGGGTTAATGTCATCCCGGACAATACAATGCCAATTGCCTTTGTGGAGCCTGCCGTCCGGATAACTAGCTGTGAAAGAGGGAGACAAAGAATTTGGCTGAAGTGTTAAAGGCTTTCGGATGAACTGACCCGTACTGTAAATTGACTTTTGTGAACCCCATCCCAACCCCCACCCTCACCCCCACCCTCCCGCCTCTTCCTAAATAGGAATGCAGCAGTATGTGCTGTTAAAGGCCCTTTTTTGTTTTAGTGAGTGTGTGTGAGGCATGTTGCTAGGAGAGCATCACCACGGGAGTTTTCAGAAAATAGTTGCCCTAAATTGTTCTCACAGTGAAATCTTAAATTTGGATTTCTAGTGTTATCCTGAAATTATGTTCCCACCTTTTTGTGTTTCAAGCTGTTTTTCATTTTCTGTCTCCATGTCCAGGCCTACATGGCCTTTGTTTCTTCAGGTCATGTGAAAGTGGACACATGACTTATGTGTAAACCAAGCTTTAATTTCCTTTTATGTTAGTGATTGATATATTTAATTTTTAATGGGATTACATTCTGTGAACTTTTTTCCCTTTAAATAGAATCCTTTCGGGCAGGTGCACCTGAAGACCATCGGAGAGTCTGTCAGCTGTCAGACTGTGTACCTTTTATACCACCCCACCTTAAGAACTGGTCAAAACTGGCTCGTCCAAGGCGGTGATCACACAAGCTGTATTTTTGTACTTCTCCATTCTGCTTTACTATCCTGTTTTACCATATAAGGTCCTAAGACACACCACAGAAAGTGTTTACTGTATATGCATATCAGCACAGCGTCATTTCCGACATTGGCCCAGAGTAGAAAAAAGAAAAAGTAAAAATAACACATTCATACACAGGCCCTACATCTCAGATTGGCCACGTATAAACATACATGTATCATGCTGAAGTTTTAAAGGTGGCTAAAACATCTTGATAATTCCTTCTGTTTTAATATCTGTTTAAACATATACATAAACTTATATAACTATATTATTTCCATAGTATTTTAAAAGGCTTTGAAAGTAAATCAAAACGCTTTGAAAGTAAATCAAAGCAACTTATTTATTTATTATTAATTTAGCTACAAGAGTGTTCATCTTCGGACTAAACTTGACTTTAAACCGCTGCAACAAATAAATGTATGCACCATCATCTCAACATACGGTGAAGACTCTGTAAGGCGGACCTTCAGTGTGACCTGTCAAGGGAAGGGACAGATGAAAAGAGCTGTGGAGTGAAAGAGTGAGACCAAATTAATATGAATAAAAGAAGCCAAGGGCTAAGCACGCTGGGAAAAGCAAACACTGGTTCGCGTAATCACAGCAAATCTCGCCCTCAGTCGAGTCAACAAACCCGGAGAAAAGAGAAAAAACAGCCAGCTAACCACCCTTACTGAGAGGGGTTAAAGAGGGCAACCGTACAGCTTTATTCACGTGAAGATCAGTGAAACACCGCCATGTTTACCCAGTCGTCTGGCAGACTTACACAATGCAAACGGGGTCAAATTCTAGCAGAGAATTTGGGGGCGGCCTGACGGTTTCAGAGGGTTTCGTTTGTGTGTGTGTGTGTGTGGGGGGGGGGGGGGATATGGCTTTAGACGCTTATTAAGACCTGGGCTAAAGAACCAGTGAGGAAAAACCTTCACCCATTTGGCCGCAGTAGGATCAGACGCAATGATGTGATTAATGCAGAGGGCCGGCCTCCAGCGCTGACCGCAGATCAGTCAAGGCATCGGGCCAATTGTCTTCTTCATCTCATCGCCCATGAGCACGAAGACTTTTTTCCCCTTACTAATAAGCTCATCTAACAGTCGCATGTCACGCGTTATCAAGTTGACTGACGTCACCCAAGAGACATGAAAGGAATCCGATTCATGGCAGATATGAAAAAAACAGAGGAAACTTAGAACAAAGATTTAACGCAACAATTATTCATATTAGTAATGTTAATACTCGTCTTTCTCCATCTTTTGATGCAGAGGAGCAGCGTATGCGAGATTTAAATTTATACGTTTCATGTGAGACAGATGTTTAATGTTAAATAATTTATTCTAGCTTTAGTATTCTACAAGTTCATTGTTGAATGAGACAAAAATGTAGAAAGGATTGCCTCACTTTATTGTAAGCACAGCTTGTGGGCTCCTTTGGTTTCAGTGTCCAGTTCTAGAAAATGAATGTGCAAGTGGATATTGTTGGAAACGGGCTTTGTTTGTCACATATATTGATAGATTGAGAACAGATGTGCGCCCTGTTTATCTCTAATAAATACTCCCCTCTCGTTGTGATGGCAGACCAAAGGTTATATATGAGAATAATTTCTCATCTGGGTTTTCGTGCTGCATCAGTTAACTCCGTGGGGCTGCGGCTGAATTCGGTTGGGCTTTGATGCCGTACTTTGTTAACCCAGACACGTTCAGGCCTGTGTGTCAAAACTGCTCCTCCACTTCCTTGGACAGTCACACAGTTGTTGTGCGGCTGAAACAAACACACAGCCCCTTGGCTTGGGGCAGATGGACCGTGTGTCCCTATCCCCTCCCCTCATCTGCTTATAAGCCGTTGCTCTCACAAGTTCCCAAAATGAATGGCTGCCTCACTCATTCAGACATCTCCTCTCTTGCTGAAGCTCAAGCGCATCGTAGTGAATCAATTGTTTGCCCTAACAAATCTTTCTACTTGAGCCGTGGTTTAAAAGAACAATTTTTTATTATAATTATTAGTGTAAGTATAAGAAGGAGGGTAGTGTAAGGGTGATGAGAGTAACGTAAGGGTGATGTTGAATGATTGCCAGATTACCCTCCTCTTTAATTGCTCCCATATTTCTCGGCCTGAATGAGGTAATAACGTGCATTTGGCAAAAACGTGGGTGGGAAGGGCAGCCAGCAAAGCCATTATGTGTGATTAGCGCTGCTTGCAACACTGATTTGATTTGTGAATTGTTTGATTGGCGACGCGACCTGCGGAAAAAGAGTTTTTCTTTTTTTTTTTGACTTGAGAATACCCAACTGGAAACTATGTGCCACCATCAATCACCAATAACCTGCTACTGGAAGTGAAACAGGTGCTGAAATATTTAAGGCTCCACTGGTTTAGAAAGGCCATATCAACAAACATATGTACATCTGTTGAGCGGCTTCCGTGTTTTCAAATATCCACAGTTTTCCACTGCAGAATAAAAAAATGGCTGTATTTAAATTAAATATCAATTTTAATTTAGTACAACTTTGGTCTTGGATTTGTGGGTCCTTCATTATTGGAAAATATTTCCAATGAATTATATTTATATTTTTATTGTCCCAATAAAAATGTATCTTTTGTTGTATTTAGGAAATTTAGGAAAACACAATTTTACAGTTTTAGAGTGTGCTTAGTTTATATCTACTTTCTCTTTTAAAGTATTCATACTTGCTTACTTCTTTAAGTCTGTGCATTTATTACATTTTGTTACGATGAATAGAAATGGCAGCTTCCTTTTATGACATTGTGCTAACCTGGTTAACTGGTAAATTGTGCAATCCAACAAAAGGTGAGATGATCACAAAGATTGACAACTTGTTCAATTCTTTGTCATCATGGAAAACAGATATGATGCCAAAAATTAAGTAAAAAGAGACACCAGATGCAATCAAGCAGAAATAGGATACTTCGACCATTTGTTTATCAATTAACTGAATTCTTACAAATGAATTTTTACCAAAAAAAAGTAACAGTCTCACACAGCTTTGTGCAGTCTAATCCACGTGTCGTTTATCCACTTGAATGCTGAGCCATACCACAACTCATGCATCATTGCCAAAACTGGAGGATGTAAAACATTTTTGCATAAACGGTCACGATTGTTCTGATCTGATTGTTACGATCTGTGTGAGTGTTTTTTGTATGGGAGAACATGCATGTGTTTGGGAAGTTTAGGCACACAGCTGGATAAAGACGACTTAGCAAATACTGCACTATGTTGTAGATTCAGCCCCAAACTTACTTCATCAAGATTTGTCTCTGCTTTTAATTTTCAAGTGTGAGGGATTCATTGATAAATGGTAGTATTCCTTCAATTTACATGTTCTTGCAAATATTTTCTAAAAACTCTAGTGAGGACCAGCACTTTACAAATCCCCAGTGGAAATCTTCCATTTCCACTTGAAGGGAGTTACCTCTTCTACAAGTGATCGCGGGTGGAGCCCTTAGCGGCGATGATGGTGCAGACACCCGTCCGCCGTTGTGCCTCTGACCCAGAGACCACAGCCACAGGCCACAGGTCCACTATATTATACCTGCAGCCTGACGCCAGCCTGAATTACTGGCATCCATTAGAGCTGGAATGGAGTCAACCCTCGGCTGGGGCTGTTAAATCTACACACTGATGTAGCCAAGAGGGGAGCAGTCACTGTTGCACTCGGTCTCATCTCCACCGCTCCCAGACACACACACACACACACACACACACACACACACACACACACACACACACACACACACACACACACACACACACACACACACACACACACACACACACACACACACACACACACACACACACACACACACACACAGTGCTTCTCCTTTCTAACCTACTCTATCCCAATTCACTCTCCGGACATGCTCGCACAACACAAACACCCCTGGAAATGCGCTCTTTAGATGAAAATAGCTCCACCGCTGTTTGGGTGGGCCTGTTCAGGTCTGGCAAGAGCGTCTGTCTCGGATCCTCCAAATGAAAAGAGTGCAGTTAAAAATCAGAATCACACGGAGCACATTTGGAGGTGATCAAGGACACGTACTACTGCATTAGTGGTATTATGAGAAAGAATAGTGGACTTCCTTGCCATGTTAGAGGTTACTAACAAAATACACAAACAGATGTGGAACGGGTGAATACGGTTGACCTTCAAGACAGGAGAGGAAAAGTCCAAAAGTGCAATCTCAAGACTACAATCAGATTTCTGTTTTAAAATGTCGAGTTAAATAAAAATACGGCTATAAGACACATTGAGTTCATGTTCACATTTTATTGGTGTGATGATTAGGAGAATGCAATTGCTCAGAAACAGACACATTACAAAGTTGCATTAGATAATTATTGTGTGCCATTCACAGGCTGTTATGCAGTGAGATTCACTGCAATTGTAGGAGTCTAATAACTTTGCTAGCTAATCGTTTGTGCGGATGTGCGTTAAAACGTAAATCTTCAAAACTGCCCAGCAGGAGGCGACTTATCCAATTTAAAAAAGAAATTGAATTGTATGGATGTTTATATGATTCATTACTCCAGTAAACATTAGTTTATGATTTCAGATGTTGATTTCGGGATGTCTGTGACACAGCATAAACCTCTGTAACCTCTGTTCATTGCTTGCGTTAAAAAAAATAAACATGGCAACGGCCGTGATTCAAGATCTCAAAGTCAAAATCTCCAAACTCAAAGCTTCAAAACAGCAGTCTGCAGACCAACCGGAGATGTCATGATAAATCTACGGGGCCTACTCATGTTGCTGTTCTCAGAATTAGCCAATCACACCTGCATTAAAATGGCACAAATGTAGAAGCCTGTATGTGTGAGTGTGTGTGTAGGCGAGGAGACATTAATCTCTCTTTGTAACGTCTGCTACGAGGAGCGAGTAGGTGTGAAGGGTTAAAGCAATTAGCGCACGTCTCCGTAACATCCTGCCGGGAGCAGCTTTTCCGATGCCCTGCCAGTGGTTTCTCCCGCTGGCCTCCTCGTGGCCCCGCTCCGGGGCTTCACATTTCCAGTTCTTTTCTAAATAGTCAAGTCCTAATATTTACTTCTTCCTTTTCAAGCCCAGGCAGAGCGGTGGCTGGGCGCCGTTTGTCGGTGCGCGGGAGAGCGGAGGTGGCAGGAACTGATGCCCTCATTATTTCTGCCGAGGGAAACAAACATTTGTCCCTTTCATGACTTGGTGAAGGGGCGCGGTTGTGGACTGATGGGAGCGGTCTTATTTGTTGGGTTTGAGTTTGCAGTACGAAGCTCTGTGTGAGTGTCAGTGTGCGAGTGACCCCAGCTTGCTTCTTAACCAGTAAAATAACTTATGCAGTTAACTCTGAGACCAACAGCAGAGCTTGTGTCGTTTTGGTGGAAAATGTACTCTGCACTATACTACACACCGAAATAGTTCTGCAATAATTGAGGTGAAGACCGTGTGATAGAGGTTGTCATTGTGTAGGCTACATCACAGAAGAACAGAAGAACGGGAGCAGAAGAACGCTTCAAAGAAGTGCAAGAACAGAGCCAGGAATGTGGAGGATAAAGAAGTATCTTGGTTATTAGATTGATGTATCATGGATTCACCAAACTGTGTGCTAACATCGTAGCGTTTAGTCTCGTGCTGTCAGTCCATCCAAGCTGCTGTTATTCAGAAAGCAGTATCACCAACGGATTGTTCGTCTTTCAAGCAGAACGGGAATAACATCAAATAGAGTTGAAATTCCAACAACCCGCCATTTAATGCCCCGCAGTGTAGTGACATTATCGTGTCACGCTACACAGAGTAAGTATTTAAGGAAACTTTTCCCCTTCTCTGTTAGCACCAAAGTCCCACCAACGAATAAATCCAACAAATGGTCCTCCGATATCTGATTAATGTCGTTTCAACCCTTCCAGTAAGGTGTGTGGGTATGTGATTGTCCAACTTGTCATACACAGAGAAGAGTTTTGCCACGTGTTGTGTTTATTATTACATTTGACAAATTGAGATGAAGACAAGCAACAGAATTTTTCTCTTGTTTGCCACTCTTTGTTTTTCCCTTCTCTCTTCCCTCTGGGCTGGGTTTCTTGCGTTGATCGCAGTGCGTTCCCACACAAACTGCTTCTTCGTTCCTTGCTGCAGCACGATGCACAGCTCTACTGGTTCAGCAATCAAACCTCTTTAATGACAGTATCTTGAAAAAATGGTGCCACAGAAAACAAAAAGGCAGTTTGGATAAAGAAATCCAAAGCATTTAGAAATGACGTAAGAGTGAATCTTTTGACATCTGATAAAATGTACTTTAATAGATGAAATTACTTTTGTATCTTTCTTCTTAGATGCACTAATCCAAAGTGAAAGGAGATTTTATCCCAGTGTCTCCGTCAGTGGGCTTCTTGTTGTGTACCTATCGGGAGTGAAGGCAGAACACACCTCCCTCCAAGTGCGCTTGACAGAAAGGACTCAGGGCGGCCTCTTCCACCCCGAAAGGCTCTCACGGTGTGCCTACTGGGGATCAGCCCTATGGCCCCGGCTGCCGGCTCCTCATCCCACCCAACCTCAGCGGGTCCTTCAGCGCTACCCTTCAGCCTGCGAACCTCCCTCGCAACCCCAACGTCGGCCTCCGGCATTCCTCTTTGCGTCACATGGCCCTGGATGCTCGGCCGAAGCTTGCCCAGAGGGAGAGACACCCGAGTATCGCGGGGTGCCAACATTCCTGCCTGAAGGGCGTTTTGTTGCAGGGATTTCCTGTGGGCTTTCATGCCCGTGTGGAACCATTACTGCGCTCAGCGATCATTGGCCATGACGGGTGGGCCATCCCTCTCCGATGCTTGGAGGTACCACTCCCATTAATATTTGCATACAATTTTTTTTTTAAATGGTTCAACCGGGAATGGACACATTTTGATTTTTTTAGGAAGCACGACCGAAACAACCGGAGGGCATTCATGATGAACGGAGGAATGTTGCCCATGGCGGCCTTTCAACATTCACTTCTTCTTATCAGTTTGATTGTCTGATGTTGTGCAGCACCTTCGACCACACAAGGGCCATATTAGCTTTAAATAGATCATGTTTAGCGCAGATTAAATCAGCCCGGCTCCTCAACGAAGTGCAGCTGTGTGTCCGGCTCTATTTTGACTGGGGTGGTTGAGGAGGCTTTGATGAGGACCGTGGAAGAGATCTCTGAATCATTCAGACTTGCAGTATTTCACAGACACGCCTTTGGATCATCACAATAACTTAGCCATGCCGTGCGTACAGACAGAAGAGGTGTCTAAAAAGAATGGGAATGGTTAAAAGTTCTTTGTCTTTATCTTTATCACACACACACACACACACACACACGGACACAATGTGCAGACACCTTTGATTGGCTGTTTTCATTTAGGAGGGAAGGTCAGAGCGCAGATGCAACAGAAACAACTGATATATATGGAGGAGAGTGTATGGACTTGGACTGAGAAAGTCCTGCTCTTTATTCAAGTCTCTTCCTTAACTCTTTCCGCTTGTCTTTGTTTGTAAAAAAATATATTTTGACATGTGTGCCTAAAAACCATGACAAATTAAATTCCACCGTTAGCCACGAGTCAGTTGATTTCTGCCGAAGGTGAACGTATTCCAAGGAGGAGGTTGTGAAATCTTCCCTGGGCCGTAATTACACAAAGGGCCAGAACCTCAATTGCTCACAGATTCGTCTTCTCTGCCAAACGAGAGCATGGTTTCGTTCGTTGTGGCACCGGCGAGACAAGATAGACTAATTTTCTGCAATGCCACTCCGAGTCCCGAGCTGTTGGTGGAGGTTCAGTGGGAGGAATTGTCTGCCTTGAAAGCTAAGATGGGCAAATGAGATGGTCCCCTTGTTTCCCCACATAAAAAGACACTGCCTGGCTTTGCTGCTGCTGGCCGTGACCTGGGAGGAACCATTTCATGTGTGTACTTTCCATGTGTCAATTAGCCATCTTTTGTTTTCTGCTATTGTCGTGTGTCGAGTGGGAGATAAACGGCAAAATAACAATACGGAAAGTGTGTCTGCGACTCAGTGTTATTGTCATGATCCTTTCAATGGCCGTATCAGATGATAAAGAAATTCCACTTGTTGCAATTTAGATGTTGATTTAACTGTGAGTCATCGCCTTCTGCCAGAACCAATTGGCATCCCCGAAATTGTGGCTACTGCTAATAAAAGCTCAACGGGTCAGTAGAAAGCGTTGGTTCTACACTGAGAGATGTGCTGAGGACCATTTAATATTATTGAAATAAAAGGAGCCTAAATGATACCCAAAACATGCAGAGAGTAACTACAAAATATTAGTAAAGAAAGAAAAAATTTGAAGAGAGAAATATTTCTCGTTTTACCTCGCTAAACTTATTTAATATAGTTCAGATACAGTACAGTCACTTTACACATTAGGTTTTACACACTAAACATTGAACGCACTGTCAACAATACATAACTTGCATATTACTGTCCAATAAATGGATTACTCAAGTGTCCCTGTGATACTTTTAAAATAATATGTAAAAGTAAAATTTCATATATTGACCCTGATATTATATTATATAAAAAGTGTTTGGTACAATAAATTACATTTTAATATGACCTTGGCAGTAACAAAAATACTGAGAGAATAACTACGGCATAAAACATTTGGAATTAGAATTCCAGAGTTTGAATTATGGAGCATAATTGCATATGCAAAGAGGTTGATGGAAACGCATCGTGCTCGGCTAGTGTCGCTCAGTGTGTATCGGGTCTGTGTCCGGGGGAGGATGTCAGCGAGGACAGAGGGTCGGAATGTAGGCCCACATCTAACTGCTCTACTCCGTGCGATGGTGGCGCACGGAGTAGAGCAGTGCGCTGGGGGCCGTGAGGTGGTACGAATCCTGGCTACTCCATGTGCCATGTCGAAGTGTCCCTGAGCAAGACACCTAACCCTTAACTGCTCCCCAGGCAATAAATGTAATGCATGGGTTATAATGCAATCTAGGTCGCTTTGGATAAAAGCGTCAGCTAAATAACATGTAATGTAATCTATCAGCTGATTGGCTGTGTCTTAGGATGTCTTATGGAGTGTTCTTGTGATGCCAGACCTGTTTCTTATTTATTATATTTTTTTAAACAAAATTTGCCATTAAGTCCTGGAGAACAAAAGTGATTGAAACAAAGTGCTATGGATGAAAACCAGCCCCCCTTTTCATCATCAATTACATACATGAAACTACTCCGCAGAACTCTAAAGCCGCTTTTTTACTGGAACGTCCTCTGATCTGGTTTGAGATTACACAAAAATATGTCTCCCTGCTCGACCTTGTTCGTTGCGTGAAACCCTAATAGCAGACAATTGCAAATGAAATAAATCAAATTGTGCAGAGCCACCACTCCCCAGGGGAGCTTCCATACCAGTCTCCTCTGCCAAACACCCTTCCAACACACCAACAGGAACAATGCCGTCTTTACGGCTCGGTTTTGTTAAATCTTTACAATTTATACACCATTGGATCATCATCAGTGAAGCTGGGAGCCTGCTATTGTTTTTTGATCGCCAATAAAAGCAACATTACTTATTTTAATTAAAAATAATGATTAAAATGAGGGATTGCTACCAGATATATTTTGTTGGTATTATTCCGCTGCTAAATATTACTTAAACATGATTCTGTTATCTTTAATTATTATTATTATCCTTATGCTGATGACAAAAACACAAAAAACAATGAACCCTCTGGAGAAATTGATTGCTTGGGCATTGGCAAGTATTGTCAGGATCGACTTTCTTTGTAATTTCTTTATATTTTGTTAATTAATTAAATCACCTAATCCATAGAATATGGAAAAATAAACTTGGGTCCAAAAGGACATTGTGACGCTAACTCTCCCGTACGGGTGCGGACACATTGAATGTAGCTAAGTTATTGTTGCAGCTGGCCAGGTTGTCGGGCTCATTAATCTAAACACTAAACCTGACGGTTTACAGTCAATGATTGGTGGAGAAAGGGCCGGCTGATCTTGATGGATCAATCACCGCCTGCTGAATCAGAGCCCGACACAACCGGCCTCGCGGCTGCAGCACTAGATGACACACGCTTAATGCTCGTTGTGATGTCACATTGTCAAGCTCATGACCTTATTAAGTGAGATTGAAAGGGGGCGAGATAAATCTTACACACACACACCTTCTAACATCAAACTCGACACTTACATCCTTCTGCACAGTCGATGCACAATAAAAAAAACACATTTATGAGCGGAGAGGGTCTTTAAACGGTTAGGAAAAGTTTTTGTAATTTTGAAAACGTTTCCAAATCAGAAGCACATGAGCCAAAAGTGTCTTTTAGGGTGTATGTAGTTCTAACTTGAACAAAGAGCCTTTTTGTTTTTGACCTGTGATTTGCAGCCATGCCTTTCTCTGGTTATGTGAATCAGAGCTTGGAACTGTCTCTGCTGATTGTTGTTTAACATTAATGCGTTCCTCTGTGCTTGTGGGTTAGGCTCCGTTGCCATCTTGGATTATCCGATTGCGCCTTACTTGAATGGAAACTGGCCTGAATAATGAGAAGTGGATGTTGAGACACTCTGCACTGACGGACAACCCTTCAAAAAGTGGTGTATGTTAGATGCAACACGGGAAGTCTGGTCATCAACTGAGGTAAACATTATCAGCGGCCTCTGATAGCAGCCAGAGCTGTATACAAAGTCTCTGTCACAGCTTTGATGTTTCTTCTTCTGTCGTAAACATTTATGCTTCAATTAAAATCATATTTCACTTCTCGCACAAGCTGTTTATGAGTCATTATGCTCCCGAGCCATGCAATCTTTTAAATCTCGCCCTCTATTCTTAATGACAGCTAGACAGAGGGGAGAAGAAAGATGGATCAAATATTTACTCTCCCCATTGTTCTCTCGGCAGCCTCTCATCTCTCACATGCTGAGGCATCTGAGGAATCATTAACAAAAGGGATTTGGCAGTGTGAAAGGCTATTCTCTGCGTTTGGGCCTCTATGTCATCCCGGGTCCACGAGAGCCGGCCATCTAAAGTACATTTCCATGGGAACGATGCGAATGAGGATTTATTTACAGATGACTTAGAGATTTGACATCCATAGAATAATTACAGGACAGCACACAGTACTTAGCAGCACAATAAATATGACCATAATTCATGCTGTCAAATCAAATTCCTCAACAGTGCTTGCAAGAGATGCAAGTGCTATTTAGCTGCTGCGGTGTGGTCTTTTTAAACTACGCAGCCGATAAAGCGTGCTTTTATTCAACAACAATCACTCTTTCACCTCCATGGCAATGGAAACAAACAATCATTTAGAAATGACCAGACAGACAATTCACAAATCTCTGTAATCACACATAGTGTAGATAAATCTGATAAACTAAAATAAAAAAAGGCTCCTATGCAGGTAGAAAAGCTTGTAATCACACGCTGTAATCATCAGCTAAGACCTGTTTTTGGAGTCAAAGTGAACAACAACACAATACGGTATGTGGGCAATACGGTATGTGCTTTTTTATTATGTTTTGGTGTGCATACACTTTGAGTACTATTTCAGTACATTTTATTCAACAAACTTGAGCTTTAATATCAGCATAGAGGAAAAGACTATTATTTTACGTGACAAACTTTGACAAAATTCAGCAACTATTTAGTTTCCTTCTATTTTTTCTCTCTCTCCAAATTAAACAAGTTTTGGAGTTTGAGAATGTTAAGCAATTTGGTCGTGTCATCTTGAACCCTGAGAACTGATGGACATTTTAATAGAAAAATGAACTAATGTAGATTTTATATTAACTGTCCCGGAAATCATTGTTGGCTTTGTCCCTTAATCCCCTAGAGTGCTAAGTCATAATATCAACATGGCAAACACAAGCGCAAGACAATCATAATAAGTCAAATTATGGAGATGGAAAATGACGAAACATCCATGTGAAAATACTTCAGTCAGAGCTGTGTGAGCAGCATAATCTCACTCCAGTCTTCCCTTCACTGACAAAGAGCGCAAGGAGAAAGCAGTCAGAGGGTACTTTGTTTCTCTTGAAACCCCAACCCGCAGCATTGATGAGGACCTGAGATGCAGCGCTCACTGTGGAACAAAGACATTTTATTGGAGTCTGTCCCTGCAGGGAGTTTCTGGCCTTTTACAGAGGCTGAGCCGCTTGAGCTGTCCCTGTCGCTCCCTGGTGTGGTGGGCTTATGGGGTGAAGGCCCATCTGCCCTGCTGGACCAAGCTCTGGAGGTCAAGCACCCCCCCCAGCCCCCCCCCCCCCCACCCTCCAGCCACCACACACTTTACATTCCACTGCAGCACAATGCGTCTTTAAGAACAACTCACACTGAAAGATGTCCACGTATATCAAAGGGTGCCTCAGCAAAGGTGGTATCGATGGCTTCCTGAAGTTCGACTTCATGATATTCATGAGTAATCCAATTTAAAAAAAAAATGATTTTACTTTAGCTGTAAAACAGTGATTTAACCGATATCCGGTGTGCAGAACCTTCTACATGCGCTCTGCTGAACACAGCCTTCCCTGAGAAAAGGTCCTGCGGTTCGTAGTGATGTGTTCTCACTTTTCCAGTAACAGCTGCAACAGTGGTTTCTTTGTAATAAATTAGACAGGGAAATGTGCAGTTAGCATGATTGGTAATAACTGCCGGGGAAAAGGTCAGAGAAGAAACAAAAAAACTCCTGTGGGTGAAAGAAAAAGATTTCCTTTTGTCATCTTCGCAGGTGGAGGGTCCATTCCTAACAGCACAATATTAATTCACCAGTCAGCAGCGTATCACCGGATGTTACAGATTTTATCTTACAGTCAGAAGTGTATACAGTGAAGGTCTTTGCCCGCGCCACTTTAAGGCCTTGCCAATTTGCTTTCCCAAGCGTTCGTGTCTTTACATCTGTTATATGGCTTATTAGGGGAGACTTGTTGGCCCATGTGAGCCAGAACACCCAGAACTGACATTTAGGGGTGATTTGTTTAGCTTGCTGTGATCAGAAGAAAGGGGTCACATGCCGGTGATCCTTCACTCACTAAACTAAGATGCAATGAAACTGTAAGCATCTGTCACAGAACTGAATCCAGCAGGTGTTTAACTCCAGAAGACAGAAAGCTCAAACATTTCAGGGGCCTTTAATCTTCCATTGTTCCTGACGTTAGTACTTTTTTTGTTCTCTTTTTTTCCGAGTTAGCCAAACTGGCAGGGCAAAATCCCTTCGATCCAATTTGGACGCAGTCTGTTTGTCTGTGTTTCTAAGCTATGGCTCAGCTCAGCTATCTGTACCAGATTAGTTATATCCCCTTTTTCTTTGTCTTCCTCCGCTCTCTCTCTGTAAGGTGAATCAAAGGTCTGAGCAAAACAGAGCAAGAGGCCTTTCCTGCCAGGAGAGACCACTAGAATTTGGCTTATATAAACTGTGGGAGTTTTTACTGGTCCCTCGTGAGGGAACATCAACCAGTATATGACTCAAATAGTAAAATCCAGCGTGGTTACGTATGAATCAACGGTTTCTCACGATTGCACAATCAAATTCCGCTTGCACGCTCCTCTGACTCGACCCACTGCGGTGGACAAGGCCGCCGTCCCAAAGTGTGACTCCTCCCCGGGGCTCCTGACTCGGTCCTCTCGATGGGCAAGACAGGAGGTTGAGGTGCGTTGTGTGCTATGCAGCCGCTGCCGTAATCAGACCCACGGCCCAAAGTTTGCTGTGATTAGAAACAAGCGAGTTTTCGGAGCTAATTTACAGATCTTAATAGTACGTTCCAAAATAGCGTCGTAAATGACATGGCAGGGAGAATGCTGTTCTGTGCATGACACGGCAGTCTGTCGGGAGCAGCCCAGTCTGACTGGCATCCTCTGCCATTGTGTGTGTGTTTTTGTTCTGTTTATTTTTCAGAGCAATACAAGATTATAATTTCATCGTGTTACTGACATGTAGCCACAGTGTTGATGGAGAAATTGTTTTTTTTTTCTGTGAATTAAAAAAGCTGCATATCCAGCTCAAACTAGAAAGCAATCCTCTTGAGTACATGGCATACTGCTGTCAAGGCAGCACTTCTTCAAATATGTATTTTAATATGTATGTGAATATATGTTTTCTCTGTTTTTCACTGCACTTGGACCAACATCAAATTATACAGTGTCACAATTATGGGATAGGTCTGCAAGTATTTTTGCCCCAGCCACAGTCGTGCTTTGAGCGTAATGCTACCACCAATGTGCTAACGTGCTTACATGCTAATGCAAGTTTACCACTCTTGAATAGAAAGTTAAATAAATAACATCTCAAACAATATACAGTATTGCATGTTAAATTGAACTGGGTGAATTAATATACATACTTTCTCACTGTCACGGTTTGGCTTCGCTTCCTGTTTTAGTTTGAAGTTTCATGTCTCTTGTGGTCCTGGGTTAACTTCACTTCCTGCCTTGTCTTGTGATTGCGTGATTGTCTCCACCTGTGTCCAATCACCTGCACCTCCCTTGTGTATTTAAGCCCTGTGTGCCTGTTGTCCCCTGTCGCGTCATTGTCTATACGTCAGTCGTCATTGGAGCACGTCTTGTCTTGGTTGTGAAATAAAGAGCACTTTTTGATTAGAAACTCTGCGCCTGAGTCCTCACTACATCCTGCCCCAGCGCGAGCGTGACACTCACATATCAAGTAAAATAAAAACTGGATTCAAACATTTAAAATGATCAACTGAAATTTTAAAAAGAAAGTGAATCTTGACTGATTCATTTTTTTAAATTCAGGAATTCTCTGGTTATTATAACCACTTGTTCCAGCTACATTCCTCTATGTTAACATTGCTGTTGGACAGTTAAACATTTTATTTTAAGAGTCTGATCATGTTAAGGTCTTAGGTTTATTTCTTATTCATTGACTTTATTTTGGATGCCAGTGGCTACGTTTGTTCAAAAGAGCGGTGCTTTGTCTCGTAGCGGTACAATTGTGACACTGTATAATTGCTGGTTGTAACAATCTCAGGGGTCTCACACATGAGAGAGATTCTTTATGAACTGACCTCAGGAACATAGAGGGCTGGTTCATTCTTGGTAAATGCTCTGTTCTCCACTTTTCTCATTTTGTAAAACAGGGAAATAACTACAACTTATCTGCAGAACTAGGTCTATAAAGACAAAGTTGTGATTGTTAAAATAGAGGTCAAAAAGTTTGTTTTCAGTCTGGGTAGAGATAAAAAAGAGTCTGTGTATTAAGGCGACCAACAGGCGCAGCCCCCTGGACAGCGCCTCAGGAGACTGCCCAGGAGCAGATATCAGCACCAAGGTCAGGGCCACCGACTAACAAGAGGTCAGGTGACCAAAAGGGGAAACGCCCCGCCCCCCCTGGAGACAACGAGCGGCCCAGGTGCGGCTCATAAGGCTGATGAGGGTTGGCCACACTCTAAAGGACGAACCATTCCAACAGCACAGGGAACCAGGCGTGAGCAGGGCCGGGTCTAAGCAGGGGCAAGATGGGGGCTGGCCCCCTCAAATAAATGTTGTGCCCCCTCAAACTGGATTTGTCAATTAGACATGGTAAAAGGTGCTGGAGCACAATGCCACCTCAAGATTTGTGGCTGCCCCCTCATACATGCCTGTCTAGACCCGGCCCTGGGCGTGAGTAGCAGCTGGCGTCATGTAGGGGCATTTTGGGCACGTGTGTTAATACCCGTTGTTTTTCTGTGTTTTCCGCAGTAAGGAGACGGAGGGCCGGACAGCCTGGTTGGACCTACTGAACCGATCCCTCAATTTGGGAAATAGAATTGTGACTTTTCAGTCTCAAAAAAAAAAAATCACTATCAAAGCCAGGGGCTCGTCTAAGCTAGCTGCTAGGCTACTTTCATCGCAGCACCTACCCTGCAGTCGGCAGAGGCTGTTATGCTGCGTTCACGCCAGAAGAATTATTTGCGCGAGTACATTCCATCAAAAGTCAATGCACAGACGCGTCTGGTCGCGAATGAGGCAAATTTTAAACGGGCTGCGCGAAAGACGCAAAAGGAGCGAAGCGAATAAACCGCCCGACGCTGTTTGTTGAAGCCAATCCGAGTTTGAGATGCTTCGCTCGTCATCACCGACGTCCTGCTGCCACAACGTGAATACACTTTATGAAACAGCCGCTCAGCAGAAACACATGTCTAACCGAGAGAAGCGGGCCCACACAACGGGTCATCTAACCGCCTGCTGGTCAGCTTGAAGTAGCGCTGGAAGGGGCGGTCATCCAGACGCACATCCTGGAGGAGTGGGTGAAATTGAAGCTGTCTGCGGCGACGGATGATGTCATTAATGACATTAATGACATACGGTCCCGACGTTTGTGTAATTCACACATCAAATAAAGAGCAGAAATAGTGATTATTTATTTCCATGGCGGATAGTAGAAACGCTAACCCAAGATAAGCCACGCCCCCATTCAGGCGCGAATGAAGCAAAAAAAATTGGACACGAATGAAGCGAAATAACTAAAGCTTAAAAGAAAGCGTTTGCTTGTTTGGCTTTTGGTGTGAACGCAGCCTTACGGGATTTGCCGACGTCATCAGACCAAGCTGGAGTCCCCTTGGCCTTCCCCCTACCCCCCTCCCCCCAACACACCGAAGTACTCAACCCTCAAAATGCATTGTAATTGATTGATTGAACAGTTCGGCACAATTCTCTCTATTGTGTCCCAGGCTTAGAAGGCAAAATAACTAAATGGTTTAATTTCATATATGAAGACCATGGACCAGCAAAAATTGGGAAAAAGCTGTGGGTTTGTGCAAATTATTTTTGAAACTGACTGTTTTCTCAACCTGAGCCAATATAACACTGGACTCGCGCAAAGATTGGTCTGTTTTGGGAGGGAAAGCGGGCTTAAAGAGACAGAAGGTGAATACAGAGACATTCACGCAGAAAATATATTGTTATTAAAAATTACAGTATTAACTTTGCTTGACAAGAGAAATTGAGGAACCTGAAGCACCATGAGAAGGGGCCTAATGGACCTTGGATTCGCCACAAGGAGGTGCCTGATGGACTTTGGTTTTAGGTCAGGCTATGGATGTACGCTGCCAGAAGCTGAAAGGCACCTCGCCCTCCTCTGGAGACATGGGGTCAGGGGTCAGTTACATCAATACAGCCTCCTGGCCTCCCCTCTAGAACCCTGGAGCCCCATCACGTCTCATCTTTACCTTGGCCATCAGGGGCCACGACACTTGGCTGAGCTGCACATGTTACAGGTGTCATTAACTGAAAGATGAATAGATGACAAGGCATTCAGGCAGTCACCTACCTCCCGCTGTTAGCAACTTTGTTTCTTTTTAGTGGCTCTGACCCTCAGCAGGGTCCGCCTGATTTAGGGGCCAACTCTTTCTTTTAAGCCTCAGGGGACCAAGCCGCAAGTCGGGCTTTATTGCAGCAAAATGGATGGGCTGGATGCCTGCTGTGGCCTGTCGTTAGCCCCAAGACAGTCTTATCAGTTAGGACTCAATCTGAGCTCTTAGCTACAGAGGATTACATTTGCAGCCACTCCGGTCTTCCCCTGTTCTCCCTGCTGCAACAAAACATCCCCCGTTGAGAAGAGCCAGAGCGCAAAAGAAGCGTCTTCACAATGGATCCCGGTGAGGCAAAGTCAGAAACCTGCGTGGGATTAACTAGTCCCATTCAAGAGTTGTTTGTAGACACGAAAAAACACATGCCTTTTAAGTGTTACTCATACCCGCGACTTTACAGGAAACGGATTAACTGCAGTAATTTGAGGCTTTGATTTGACGTTCTGTGGAAGTAGGGCACAATACAGACAACATCCCAACGTGTAACGCGTGTTGTTGTAAAACCAACTGTGACATAAATACAAAGTTGTCAAGAAAGAGCATGACAGTCTAAAAACAGGATCCCTCCACCCCGTACATATTCTAACTCTATGACAGAGCGCAAAGCTGCTTTTTAATGACAGCAACACATCCGTTTCGAAGAGATGAAATCAAGTTAAAACATGCTAAAAACAGAAAAAAGTGGAAAAATAAATTCATAAGAAAAAGTAGAAACGATAACAAAACAATAAAGACATGTTGATGCCAGTAGGAAAAATTAACTATTTGTGGAATGGTGTTGATGGACCCCTTTGTCCCACAGAAATTGAGAAGCAGCTCACAGCTGGAAAACATTTAAACAACTTTTGGGCAATAGTGTGATGGCTTTTTCCAAGTCTGAAACTCCTATCAAAACAGAATAAAAGAGAATAAATATGACTGTGCGACTATGAACATTGGCAGATGCTTTTCCCTTTACGGGATTTGTACAGAGTGTGCAATTTGATCACAGCTCTGGAGTTTCACCCAAAATGGCTGCAAGCACATGGTGAGCATGCAGCCACTGTGTGGCCTTGATTTGGACAATTATGCTGTTCCCACATGAATGCTTGGTGTCTGACGTCTTCTTGGGGGCCTAAAAACACAAAAAAGACAATCTGTTAATAATTTACTAAATTAAAAAAAATATATTTAATGACATTAAAAAACTAGTCTAAGGACGCAAAATCCCAGAAGCGTGCTCTTTGAAGGAGGACCGGGCGTCAAATCTCAAATGTGTTTTGCTGGTTTTTCAACCACTCTAAAAGGTTCAGCCGCTTCCCATGGAACTAAGACAAAATGTAACACATCTTGGGCTTCTATCCATTCTGGTTGATTTTCTTTGGCTAAACATCTCGCAGGCTCATGATGACACAGTGCCAGCCAGCTCCGGTGTTACGTTGTGTACTATCGACCCTCATGTTGTTCCTGTTTGTTTGTTTTCCTCCTCCTCCTTCCATAAGCTGTCGTGAGAGGTCTAATGTTCAGAGAGTGCTGAGAAGTTTTCCCTCGACTAACGTAATAACTGGATAAACACAGCCTGCTGGAGTGACAAGTGTTGAGCTGTTAGTGTTAGGGCTTCCTGTCTGCTTGTCATACTGTAAGGAATTTGTGTCCAATCTCACCTTGTGAGGCAGGCTCCTCTCTGGAAGTCAGTTGTCAAAATACCTGAAAGAGATGATTCAATGAAAATCGAAAGATGTTTATTCTTTGGAAAAACCTAAAACAAAATCCAGTGTGGTCACAGTGTGAATCACAAACAAAAATATTCAATGAAATTGATGTGACAAAATCAGTCTTTTTGGCGTTTGCCAGTCTAGCTGACAGATCTAACCGCACAAGACTGGTGATATTCATAAGTACACTGTTTATATTTAGGGCCTGAGCCAACTGAAAGTCGGGCGAAGCCCTATTGTGTTTTTTGGAATCATTTTGCCATTTTGTCCACATGTCGTCCACATAAACATTGCAAAGGCAAAGGGTTGTAACAAAAAATAACAAGCTATTATTGGATCATTCAGACAAAAATGTTACATTTTGATGTGCACTACGGCGAACATTTATGGTGTCACACAATTCCATAATCCATGTATTAAGATACTAGCAATCAAGTAGCCAGTTGAACTTGCATCGGTCCCATGCATGCACATTCAGCATAATGGATTGCTGTTTGAACGTGATTGTTGCGATGCCAACCACAATTGCTGCAGAACACCTCTCGAAGAACAATAACCTGATTTGCTTCAAGTTTGCATGCCGTAAACAGCCGTCAATGAATTGAGAAAAACAAAAAGCATTTCAGGTGGTGTGTTCTTGTAACACTTAAAGTTCATTTTTAGTTCATCCAAGAATAGGTTGTTTAACTTGACAGGAATGTGGAAATCATTGAAGAATTGGTCAAATTTGTGGTCCAGGCTGCCCCATTTAGGTTCAACTTTATTGTCATTGAACATTGAGTACAGATACTGAGACAGCAAAATGCAGTTCAGAATCCAACCAGACGTGCAAAGAAAGCAGTGCAATACAGATACAATATACAGTGAAAAGGTATATATGTATTGAAGGACTTTTTCTTCTGACCAACAGTTCAATATGTAGATTGTGAAAATCATATTTTGATAGTTATATTGATACCAGACACATTACACATTTCTTTACAGTTGTTACTGTTAAGCTTGTGAAATTGTGTGCTGATGATAAAGCTCCAGTCATACAAAAGAGATCTGTAACAAATTTCTTTTATCCCATTAGACAGAAAACTTCAATTTCTTTCTAAAGTGCCAGATTAAGTTGATGGGGCAAAAAAAACATCGGCCCATAGCCTTTATATACTTTCCACATAACTTTATTTACAAAAAACACACAGGACATATTTGTGTGCAACACAGCACATTCTTTATTCCCACAGCCCATTAGTTACCTACATAAAGGTAATTTCATTTCAGTGGACACCGGTGGTGCTCAGCCATAAATTCCGTACACAAGAGGCACATGTCCTCAACACAAGAATAGTCCTTAAAATATCATTACTCTTAGCATATTTACAGTAAGTATAACAATAAGGGGACTTTTTGTCATTTGAAAGGTAATAATTTGGCGACTTATAGGTGCTAAAAAGTACATCGATGTTGGTACAGTAATAGGGGATATTGCACCTGTATGGTATTTTGGAAGCAAAACTGGATCAGGGATTTGTCAATATAGTTCGTAACAAAATAGCCATTGCATGAATTGACGTAGAGTTTGTCTGTAATTTTCCAACATTTGTGGTGCATCCATCTGTAGGCGTGTTGCTTGACCGACGTTTGCAGCTCTTGGTGAATGAAGGATGCTCTGCTTCATCTGTCTTGTTTCGTCTGCGCCAAAGTTGGTGTTTTTGCAGCTTTCTTTCTAGGGTCCAGGGACTTAGTTTGATAGTCTGTGCTTTCTCCAAAACTATCAAAATGTCACCATTTGTAAATACACGTCTAAAGTAGTCCTCAATAATGATCCGCTGTGCTTTGTCTCACCAGCAACGAGCAAAGTTTTAGAAACTCTTTGTTTCACGACTTCCCTGCTCTGATACGCCCTTCATCCAGGTTAAGTCATAATTATGAGAGAAATAATGAGATCTCATTACTTTTTTTTTTTCAGTGGCGGGAATTGGCTTCCTTACAGGACAAAGTCCTCAGAGTTTTCACTGGTAATATCTTAACTTAGATGTGTGCTTTCAGAGACCTGTAAATATGTCTTGGTGATGCATAGTTCTGTGCTTAGATGTGTATTCATGTGTGAAGTATGTTTAGATTAAAAATGTTTATGTACTACATAAAGTCCTTTAGCCAATCAACGGGCGCGTGCACACACACAGGCACGCAAACACACACATACACACGCACACTGTAGTTAATGTCAGAATGAAACCCTCTTTGTCCTCAATTATAGGCCTCTTGCACCCTGTTGCTTAATTATTGGAGAGCGCCAACTATGTTATGCAACAATGAAAACACACATATCATATTCACTAACATAGTTATTTAAGACACTTTTTGAGTGTCATAAAAAGAAGTGACCACTTATGATGACCTATTCCGCCTGGCAAGTGTTTTTACATGACTTGAGACAGCGCTGTTTGACTTCACTTTTGCAAACCTTGACCTGCATTTGGAACCAAACTATCAGCCAGCAGGATGGCCTAAGAATCACACTGTGCGGTTCTTTAATCTTTTCTCCTCTTGGGTATGAATCCTCCCACCACACACACGTGCAACCAAACGGACGACTGAGTCGTGCGCCTCTTCCGCTAAATGCCCCCACTGTGCCACCCTGGGAGGACTGAGGCAGGACGGCTGATGACTAAAATAAAAGTCAACTCTTTCTCCCCCGACCGCCACTCGGACCGCAGGCCCTTTTGCACACCGTATAAATGTTTTGACAAGAGGAAGCCAACAGGCTTTCTCCTCTCACGCTTATTAAAACTGTATTTGTCCGTCACTAAACGTGTATAACGATGAGCAACACCTCGGGGGGGAAAAAAAGGATGGAGTATATTTGTTTATTTGACTCCCGGCTCCAAAATGTGCCGCAGAAAGCCCTGTCCCAGCTCAGGGGGTATTGAGATAGAGGTTGGAAAGTTAAAATATACTAACCTCATATTTGACTGGTGCTGACCGTAAGGCAGGCATATAAATCACAGGCTGAACTAAATCAACAAACAGATATCTGGGTTTATTTGTGTCGCACTGCGCAGCCCACTGATATCTCTGTGACTTTATGGATGTATCAACCTCACAATTGTCTTTAGACAGCTACGACGAGGAGGGAGGAGATTTGTATATAAATTCATATATTCGTTGGATAACCTGACTGCATCTTGGCTCTTTGATGGGCCCAATGCCTTCTGCTTGCGTTGGTCGGTGGGGAAAATACAAAACCACCCCAGGTGGGTTGGAGCAACAACACTAAGATGCTGTTGGACTTCAATTTTCAGATCTTACTGGCCGTCAGAAATTCCAGCTACAAATCCAAAACAAATGAGTCCTTCATTAATGTATAATAACCTTTAAATGGGGGTTTAAGAGGGTTGTACTCTTTTAAAAGTTATCAATTTCAAGGTTGAAGTTAAAACTTTGAATTGAACTTTGGTTTGAATTTATAAAGAATATTGAAATAGAAATCAAAATAAGTTCAATTGGCTTTAAAAACCTTGGGAAATAAATGTTAAAATTAAGACGTTTGGGGCCATCCATAGTGAAGCATACAGCTTATAGATTAAATACTGATATCGGATTGGTACTCGATATTGTTGATGTCCAAAGCCTTTACCTATTACAGAGGAAGTTTATTTTTTCTTGTCTCTCTCCTTTCTGACCTCTCTCATTCTTTCCTGATCAGAATCTGAGTAAGAATCATCATAAAAAACACTGTTTCACTGTAGCAACATCCTTATAATCCAAATTTCAGAGTTCACCACGTATCCTGCCTGTTTTTCTGGTTAAAATCCGTCTGTCAGTTGACGTTATTTATGGCGCCGCTGACCTGCCTGCTGGATAATTAATAATAGTCTGATTCATCCCAGTCCAAATGTACATGGTCTGCTCTGAGGTAGGACACAGCACAGTTAGCACAGAAAAGCCCCAGAGATTTAGTGCTCCTTGACTCCAAGTGCAGCCTGCAGGAGCACAGCAGCCCACAGTGCTCCTCCTGGAATAATTACCCCATCACATTTAGTCAAAGGCAGACAGAGCGGTCACGGGAAGTATGTGACATGTTGTTATTTTGTAATAATGGTAAAAAGGCCGAAGGTATGCGAGGGGGTAATGTTTGGACCAATAACAATCCAAGGCTTTTCATATAAATCTACAATCAAACCGGTTCGATGATCTATGTTTTCTTTAGTTTTTTGTCTTGTCTCAATGTCACTCCTATAAGTCTGGGGAGGAACTTAAATAAATGAACGGACGTGAGAACAGATTCTATTACCATCTTGAAAATGAACAAAACTTCTTCTCTCTACCCAGGAGTCACTGGGGAGCCGAGAGAGGGACACCCGGCCTGTCTTTGGCTGCACGATGGTGTATCTGGTCTGTATCTACGCCGCTGCCGCACTTCATTTCCAGACATCGACTCTTGTCTTTCCAGCAGCTAGTTGCTTAAACGCCATACTGGACGTTAGGTGATACCTCTGTGTTTTAAAGAGGAAAATACTAATAGAGGAAAGGGATCTTGAACAACAGCTTCGGTAGGGCCGTATTAAAAAGCAGGAATCCTGAAGGGTGGAAAAATGTCTGGCTCTAAGGTAGACTAAAGGTGAAACGTTTTTATAGGTTGTAAAAGTTTTTGCTATGCGTAACCTTTATTTCAGAGGGGCGCTCTCGTGAATCTTAGGTATTGGGACCAATAATGCTGCATCCTGAATAGTATTTATTACCTTTGGTTATCCAGGTCCACTTTCCTTACTACTGCACTACATCACTTTCATAGAGCTGCACATGTTTACATTTGGGAGCCGCCCAGCAGAGTAGTTGTAGAGAAATGCCTGACTAAGGACACTGAATGATGAGTACTTGCAGTGGAAGCAGAGAGTTTCCCAAACTGACTTAGTAAAATGGTTCAGCACTCCGAAGCAGAGCCCTGTCGAAAAAAAACACACACTTGTCAGACGCCAAACTACAACCACCATGTACTGATTATCTCAAAGAAAGGCATCATTTATAACAAAAATCTGTGCTCCCACAAAAAAATATAATATTTTGAAATGAATACCTTCATAATACCCTCACACTGCCTGCAGCTCCAAAAATGCATATGGTACCAATAGCTATTCTTTTTCAAGGTCCAACTCCAATCTGACTTGGCTGTGATTGTAGGTGTGGAACAGAGGCCAGAAATGTTCTTAAGATATCACAACAGTTTCAAAGATAAGCACTGTTCATGATCCCTTGGAATTATGGTGCAAATCCAGCGCTGACCCGGGCCTGATATTTGGATGGGATGGACATTTCTAGAATTATTCGACAAAATCGGAGTGAGGGACAGTCAGAGTTCTGGAACTGCGGCCAATGCACTGAGAACATATACTTATAATTATTGAATACTTTTGTCCTGGACTCCCTAATACTCATCAACCGCTTCACTGACTTCTAGGACGCATTTAATACAAATTACGAGGTAAAAGCTCTGACAATAACAGTAAGACCAACCATCCAACCAACCATCCCACCATACCGCCTGTTTTGGCTGTATTGATTCAATAGGAATTAACAAGGGTAGGAGTTGGCTAATATAAACGTTTTTCTATAGGAAAACAATTGAAACTGCCAATTGTGAACATATTAGTGCATCGCACTATTAAATTAGATATTAGATCTTAAAGCTCAGATAACATTTGGTAAACACCCCTATAAAGCAGCTATAATCAATATCAATCAATACTACTACATGTATGTGAGAGGTTGAGAGCTTTGAAGCATCTTCAAGCTCATTGTTTTAGTTTTTCAGCCAAAAGTTTCAGTTTCTTGATCCACCAAATAATTTCTCCGTGGAGACGAAAAAATAGGGAGGAGTAAATACTAGATACTAACATTTACCAGGTGACCCAAGACACCACTCCATGTAGCTGCTAATGGTGCTCCGTGTAAATGAGCGTCCATTTGCCAAGTTAGTCAACTTCATGAGGCAATAATATGTCAGTGGCGTGTTCACAGCGGGCTTCCTGAAGGTTATTAAAGGTTTACAATAAGTCAGGTCTTAATGTAGATAGCTTATTCTGCAAACGGACGCCAGTCATTGGTCCTGCTTTCGGCGTATTTGTTTTTCGTAATGTAAAAGCTCAGAAAGCTGAAAGGATTTTTGCCACATGGATCATAGTTTTTCAGTTGAGTGAACACAAAATCATTACGCGTTACAGATTGAGCAGCAACGCAATATTACAGTTTTCTGGAAGAAATCAAAGATGACATTGCATCTCCCACCCAGCGTTCACATCCCATCGCAGCAGTTGATAAACTCCTCGCTGCATTGTAATCATTGCAGTGTATCAGGATCATTTCAAAGCATCATAGCTTCAGCAGTGGGATTATCGCAGTCTGGGCTCATGTTGTAAATACAACATAAACTGAAGTATCACAGCCAGCGCTTTCTGCACGTTTGCTGTGGCGCTGATCTTTGCCCGGGCTGTATAGACTAAATTTGAGAGAGCACAATGGAGGTGCGATGAAGCTGACAGGAATTGGCTGTGAAAATGTGGAACAGGAAGAGGACCATAAAATGTAGCGCCAACGGATGACCTGCTGAAAAGGCATCCACACTTTTGCAGGCTCAGAACGCCATTGTTTGTCTGTGAGAGAAATGTAGACTTTAATAGGTTGCAGAAAGTGTTTCTCCTTCTTACAGACCAGATGTCATTAATGTTTATACACACTTCATGGAATTGGGAGGGGGCTTTACATTTGAGTGAAGTGGAATTGTAGGTTAGAGTTTTTAAAACTTTTTTTCTACAGAGGAAACCTAATAGCTATGGGGTCAAAGTAATCATTATAAGTTATATTATCATAGTCAAATGTCTTTTTTATTCAGATTGCCCTCTCATTAAGATCAGTGCAGCTGTTTCACACTTGAAATTAGTGCGCAAATAAAATTACTGTTCTTCAAATAAACTATAATACAGTGCAGTACTGTGTAAAAATATAGCTTGCTTTAGTTTAAATTACAGTAACCTCAAACCGTATTGTGATGTTTGCAAACACAGTATCATCATTAGTGCAAATAGGCTCCTGGTTGCTCTGGTTTCACTGCATTTATACATTTTAACAGGCTTAAAGTCTATTAATGCTGGAGTGGGTGCCGGTTTTGAAAACAATGTAATTATGAAATACAGTATCATGGAAATGGTTAAAAAAAAAACAATAGTAATTTTGATCACTGTAATCTGTAATCTCACATACAATGACGAAGATAGCCATTAAGGCATTTTAATCCCCCCACCATTCCATCTATATAAAGAGAGTAAATTAAGTTACATACTGACAAGAGATTTTACAGCATACCCCTGACCACCGTATCTAAAGCCGCATGTTGCTGCGTGAGATGCTTGCTTACCCGGTAGCCTTTTCTAAGCACCCTACATTCAGAGAGCAATGCCGGATCGCCTTTCTCTAGCTGTGGTTTGCCCCCCGCCAGCTGTCACTGGAATGACCTCTAATCATCACTGAGCTCCGGGCTTTAATGGCCTTTTGAGTGGGTGTTTGTTTATGCCTGTGTTCCAACTCCTAACATAACCAACCGAATAGGAGCGCTAGTGTGTGTGGGCATGTATGTACACATTGTGTGAATGCCTTTGTGCCTTTGTGCGTGAATGTGTCGCACATGAAAGTTAAAGGCTGCTTTAACGCCGGTAAAAAAACAAACATTTTCCCAACTGTAACCAAAAAGGGAGTTGATGCTGTTTAAATTAAGGATGGGCTGTTCTGCCCTCCCATACACTGCCTGTAGTTGGAGACACACACACACACATGCATGCCACTTGTCAACCTGCGGTGCCAGCTTGATCTCGTCTTTCTAGCAGCCCATAACGGCAGCCTGCAGTGTGGACAGCCCCTTCACACTCGCAGGTCCCGCTCAGATCTCATTACACCCTATTACAGCTAAGCCCACCCTGCGTTCCCAGAGTGGAAACCCCCGCTGCTCTCCAGGTATGACTAAAAAACCATCAACTCCAGCCCTGACATCTTATTTTGATAAAAACCCAGTGAGAGCTCCCAGGGATCGGTGTGATACCAGCTGCCCAGGATGGAGGTCCTCCACTACAATGACTAACGAGCGCATGGGGCCGCAGACCTGGAGGGTCCTTGTCTCTTTGCTCACAGCAGGAGGAGCTCAGCTCATAAGGTTGAGAAATGGTTTGGAGAAAAACAAGATATTCTCTGAATGAAATCTCACAGTAGGTAAAAACTCCAGCTGAGGCTGGCAGGACTAAATCGGGACAAAGAAGGGCTTGATTAATTAGCTCGTTTTTTTTCTACTCCCTGTGTCAACGCAGGTATTTTTAGAGCAAACACGAAGCGGTTCCTTCAACAGCTGTGACCCAACTAGAATGAGCGCTGTTATTAGTTCATGGTCACCTTCGCAGCTCGGAAACCAGTAACGGCCGGCTTGGGTGTGAAAGTGAGCCAGGCCCACACACACACACACACACACACACACACACACACACACACACACACACACACACACACACACACACACACACACTTTGTTCATCTTTCCCTTGTTTCTCCTCATCTCTCCTTGTGTTCTCATCTATTCTGCTCTAGTGCTTTCTTCTCTTTATAACTTCCTTCATCCCCCTTTAACCCTGTGTGCCTTTTCTCTGAACTCTTTCCTTTCCACCCCGTACTGTCTTCTCCCTTCTACTTTGTTTGTAACATTCCACCTTCTGCCTTCCTTCCTCCCATTTCTTCAACTCCGAGCCTCATGAACTCACGCTGTATCTTTGTACCTGTCTCATAAAGTGACAGGCAGACACTGACAAGAGGAGAAGGACGGGGGTCACACACAGAGCTTAATGTGTACATTGTGACCGATCCTAAATGCTGCTGCCTCTGTAGTGACAGGCCGCTGAGCGCTTGCGGTGGATGGGACGCAGTTAAAGTTACAGCGGCAGATGGAAAAGCGCTACAGAGAGGCATTCACAGCTACTTTCACATGCCCTCTGCATTTGCGCTACAGAAACATACACACAGCGAGGTATTGAAAGCAGAGGGCCGTACATATAATCTGCTTAAACACATCATGGGCCACCAGGAGAGGGAGGCTCGTAGCTTTCCCACATTGCACCTTGGTGAATTTTGACCCGACCACGCTCGCTCTCTACCCTTTCTTCATTTGTCTTTTGCTTTTGTTTTTTCCTTTTCGGAACCTAGTATCTGACACCTCTGTGCCGCAACCCTGACAGCTGATTTATTACCAAGAGGTGCAAAAGGGAGTCCCTCCTTGACAGATGTGCGGCACTGAGGTGTGGGGAGATGGCAGGTAGCGTGGTGTTACACCACAGGCGCTTGCGGTTTGCATTGTTGCACTGCAGCACCGACGTCATTTGACATTCATACCTGCCTCATGCCCCGCAAAACCGGCTGATCTCATTACCATTCAGCAGGCGGACAAATAAATCCTTGGCTGTGTAAGAGTTTATAGGGCTGCCTGGATGTTATTTATCCTTGTAGCCAGAGGGATATCCCATGTGAATACAAGGCATTCAGGGGTTAATGTGAAATCCTCCTCATTCCCCTCATACAGCATGATTTACTCCTCTGACTTAAGTTGTAGCACATGTGTCTCACATGGACAGAGTAGCACATCAGATATGACTGCTGCCCCTGATGTTTTGGGACTCATTTGTTAAGGGTCCATCGGGGTCAAAATAAAAATCTTACGCTACAATTGTCAGTTTGCCATCGTTTGTATCAGTCGTTAAATTAAACGCTCTTTGGGTCGCTCAAGTGGGAGGCTTCAACTCAAGTACCAACAACTGGTGGGCTGTCACGCCAACAACCATCCCAGCAGGTAGATAGGCAGAATTTTTGTGTTGATGCTGAGAACATTCATTGGATGTGTTATTTTATCACCAAAGAACTTGTACTGGAGGCTACAAATCTGTAAGAGCCACTAAGGTGAGCTTAAAATACACCATTGTCCGTGTTGAGGGGTTTATGTGCAACCTCCTTTGGCATTGTTCATGCTCGTCTCCAGTATCCACTTGGCTTCTATTCTTAGCTACATTGTCGCTGGGATTATGGTGACATGATGTCTATTGTTGCTCATACAGCAGCTAGCATCCGTCGCTGCAGGACAACCTCGAGCCAGTCAGTGGAAGTTACAGTTGTCTTTACACGCACTCTGCAACCTCACTGCAGTGATCAGGTGGAGTATGTTCATACTCCAGAGCAGTTGAGTCCTTTCTCCCACTGCGCACCATCTGGTCTCTCTGTGTATTTGTTCATCTGTAACACGATCCTGGCCTGTAACCAACGAATGAGGAATTCCTTTTCCTGTTTTGGTTGAAGATCCTCAATCGTGCAATAAGTCAGGCCTGCGCCTCTAGCGCCAAAGAACAAACAGAGCCCAGGAACTCTGTTTACTTACATTACACCAGGAAGTGAAATCTGTTCAAACTCATTAGAGTAACATGAATCTAAAAGTGAAACGCTGGGGAAAACATTTATTAGCATTAAAGAGTGACTGATGTTCCTTTTTCTCTCTGCCATTGTCTTCTGTGGGCAGTTGCATATATTTGGTATTCACTCAATGCAGCCTTTTTCTTTTTCTTTTATAGAAGCGTGTTGACAATGTTTTATTCATCCAGTCCACTAGGGAACCCCTGTAAAAACGACCTTCTCTGATGGCCCTCATAATGTTGCTACAGTACAAGCATGCAGGTAAAAGTTCAGCCCGTTTCATGGTCATCTTGAACAAAGTCATGTGTCTTCCCGCTAATTCAGTTAGCCTCAAAAAGGCAAAGACGCTGCATTGTTTCCTATGAGGAAGGACTTCCAGTTCTGATTATAAAGCCACATATGCCTCTAATAAGAAGTGGAGAGAAATGGGGATCAGAGGTAACAGGGCTTAGGCCAACAAAACATCAAAAGATGGAGATACAAATCTGGCAATGTCAATAATAGTCAGATAGGAGATACGTGAACTTTGAAGGAGACATCTCCAGATCAGTGCCCCAGCCCTCAGGATTTTCAGAGCGGACCGCCCTGCCCGGCCCAACCCTCACCCTCTTCTTTTTAACTCTACCTGCACTCCAGCGTCAATCTCATCCATCTCATCTGCACCGGTGCCGTTACACAGCTCCTGCTCATCCAGCAGCTTGTAAATGCTTGCAAATTCTGACTGACAATACACGCCTATTAATCCAACTTGACACAGCAATATGGATTTTTAATGCAATCACAAAAAAACAGACTGCCGATTTTACAATAATATCTTCATTTATCAGGAAATAGTGCCTTCATTCATTTGTGAGGGCTCCCAGGTCCCAATGAGTTACGCATCCCAAACCTTGAATTCTGACTGACAGCTAGGTTTACAGAAAAAGAAATACCACCAGGTTACGTTTCACATTATCACAGCAGAGAGTACAGTTGAGTTGACCCCGCACAGCAGAGCTTCAGCAACCAAGCAGTGTTCCTGCATTAAGACCTCAGATCAGTTAACAAGTGCTTCCCTGCCGTTCAGCTAAAGGAAGGTCTTCTCCAAAGACATGATGCTTAAGACATATTAGTTGTGCATCCTGAATTCCTGAAATAAATGACTGTGTTAGTTATTACTTGTGATTTAGTGTTAGGGTTGGGTATTGCCAATGTAATTTGTAACAATATAGATTAGAGTGGGGTCATTTTGTATTTAAAATGCTCAAAATCGACTCGACGGTGAGTGAGTGGGGAGCGCGGTCGTCCTCCAATCAGAGGGTTGGCGGTTCGATGCCCTGCTAACCTGCATGTCGATGTGACCTTGGGCAAGACACTTAATCCCAGCATTGCTCCTGTACCTGTGACTACAGTGTGTGTTACTGATGGGAAGGTGCCACTGTGTATGGTAGGTCCTGTTATTAGTTTATGAATGGGTGTATGATGTCATGTAGTGTTAAAGCGCTTTGAGTGGTCAGAAGACTAGAAAAGCGCTGTACAAGTCCATTTGCCATCCAAAATACTTTCTCCATGAATCAAAAAGCGTTCAGTCTTCAGATCTTCAAGTTTAACTCATTGTCTGTCATGGTAAATATTTGATCAACGGGTTAGATGTCAATTAGCTTGATGTATAATCTAGTTCTTTCTTTTTGTGGTTCACCAGAACTTTGTGTACATTATAAAGGCCATACCTGAATGCTGTGCTATACCAAAAGAAACAGGACTAAGCGGGAAAAAGTGTCGGACACCGCTAAAGTAAAAAGAGAGGTTTTCTGAGTGCTCGGGAAACACTACCGCTTGTATCCACAGGGACCGCTAAAATCAACACAACGCTGCAAGAATAATGAGAACATGTCAGCGGAAGGTGGAAGTGAACCAGATCAACTGGCAGCAGCGACTTCTACTAGAACACAATATGTCTTTACAGTAACTTTGACATATGGAAATTAAATTTAAAATAAGCAAAGCGCTCTTTAATCTAAAATGAGTTACTGTGTTCAGTAATAAAAATACTCACATTATAGCTGATGTTACAGCTGGGGACTTCAGTATATTTGTCATGAAGCTGCAAAAGCACTAGTGCTTGGTATACTGTGAAGATAATGTTGAGTAGTAGACAAAGCATTTTGCACTCCATCCACTCGAATCAGCCTCCTCATTAGACTGCAATCAGACTCTAATATGGCTCAGTGTTGTTTTACAGTGCATGTGTGACTTATGTGTGACTGCTCAGTTACTCAATGTACACTTACTTTAATGTACTCTTGATAGATCTGAACGATTTCACCCCTTGCTCCGCTGCTCTCCATGGCAACGTCATTAGACATTTTTGTTATCATAACCAGGACAAAATCTTTGGAATGTCAAAGGCTGGGGGAACGTTTGATTAAATGCATCAATCTCTATTAGGAGGCCATACATGAAGTCTGTGCTTAATACGTGCAGATGGTGAAAGGCGGAGCACTGCTGGTGCAAATTAAAGTGACGTTTATCCAAGTTATCACTGGAACAGACCGTCTTGTCACTGAATGAGAATATTTATGGGGAATATGAGGGAATTTCACGCTTTGAAAAATGTTATTCCTCTGCCAAGCAGTTCAGTACGTGTTGCATGAACTTTGGTTTTATCACCTCTGAATAAGAGCTTTGTGACAGCTGCATGGCACACTGTGCACTATTTCTGATTCGGCCATTAATAACTGAAAAGTATACTTTCGGGTTAGCCACAGACATCCCATGTTTTCTCTGTGCACTCTCTGCCTCTGCATGCTACCTGTTATATGTAACACTCACTGACATATGCTGCCATGCGCTTTTCATCCTTAGTGCCCTGGTCAGTCAGCTTTTTTTTGGCGAAGCCCGATAATGTGTCCGAAGTTCCTGATAAAGTATTGAGCCCAAGCATGGTTGGCATTGGCTGTTAGCGTTGCCTTGCATAGCTTATCACATCCTTCCCCTCCCTGCTGCTGGGGATATACAGCGTACCAGTCTATGTTGGAAGCAGTCCAATTGGACACAAAAACTGCATAATGAGAAAATGTACAGGATTGGATCTGTACCATTCAGTATCTGTTCGATATAAGTGCTATTTAAACTGGCTTACTATTTTAGTAAAGGGAAATCACCTCTATTAAAGGATGGGCCACCATGCAGAAACATCTCCACGCAGAAGCATGGCTTACTATAGCAATGTGTCATGGCAGTTTGATGCGGCCTATTTTTATTCCTCTTACATCACACATCTAGGCATATTCTGCAAAAATAATAAGGAAGTTAAAATGAAAATCCAATAATATTTTCCTCGTGTAAAACTCTCATGTGATCACATAAGATAGCACCAAACAATAATATCATATCTCATGAAATCTATCCACTGAACATAAAACTTTGAGCATCAGAGGAGCTGAAGCTCCTCACACACCTCCTCATACTATAGCTCCGTATCACGCTACATAAAAGTCCCCCCCCCCCTCCCCCCCTAATGAGCTGTGCAATCAAATGCAAAGGGTTTGATGGTTATATCTATGTGGTAACTGTATGCTGGTCTAATATTCTATTGCAGCAGGGAATTACAGAAGCTAATGATGCGCTTACTTCCATTTCACTGCAATCATCCTACAGTTGCTGAGACATTTGGCTCAAATGTCGACCTGTTGGAGGTCCTCTACAAAAGGTCAAGGGATCTTCAAAGTAATGAGGATTCATCCTCTGGGAATCATGAATGTCAATGTAAGCAATAGTTTATGAAAATACATTTGACATAATAACACCTCAAGAGGATTTTATTTGTGCTTTCTTAAGCTTGGTCAAGATTATGGGTTTATATGTAATTCCTCACATTACAAGAGGCTTGACAACTGATTTCAATGTTAAACCGGTAATAAAAAGAATGTTAATGATATAATTCCAACATTTCATGATAGAAAGGCACAGTATCTGTTTCAAGGGCCAATAATGGACTACTGGTGTGACAAAAGAAGCTAAGGAATGTTCTGGTACTCGTTTTACAAACAAGAGACAGAAATACACGGCGGCTGAACAATAAATGAAGTATCAGCTGTGGTCTTTGTAGAAAACAAACATGTCAACCACACATGTAAAATTATCATGTTAGAATTGACAGTAACTTTTGGTCCTTTTCATTTTGCAGTTGCCTGTCAGTCTGTCCATCCATTCCACACATACAGTAGTACCTTTTTATTTTAACATTTTAACACACTAAACAAGAAGGCTCCACACGAACTGCCTGTGTGGTCAGACCTCGATGCAGAAAGCCTCAGAAATGCTTTCAACTGTCATATTACATTCGCCTCACCAAGTGCAACATTTGCAATGTATGATAGATCTTTGGCAACTGCTCTCAGTATTTTACAGGCTGCCAGAAATTTGAGAAGTGTATTGATTTTCATGATTTTAAGAATGTTTCTTTTGACACAAGTTTGTGGGCTAATTTTGAGAACACTTAGGCCCTATGCTTTTTCTCTTTGGAAATTATTTACACTGTGGGTATTTTGTCGGATGATTCCTATTTTTTAAAATTATTATCTAAAGGCCAATAAATCAATAAAGAATAAAAAATTAGACCCCGGAGTCAAGAGCGCTTTGAAACAGCATTAACGTAGGCCTGTATCTTGGAATACAAAAAAGTAAAGTAACATACACCTTATTTCACAGGACTTTACATTCCTGATGGTTTCTAGGGGATTTGTATGTGTATGATCGTGTTCAGGGAACCTCTACCAGGTGATTCAGTGGGATGTTGAAGTGTTGCACAGACTCAATATAAACTAGACCAGTGTTTCTCAACTGGTTTTCTAGACATTTGAATTGCAACAGTGCCACACATGGAAGAAGGCCTTGCCAGAAGCAACCGGGTATTCCACGACAAAAGAAAAAGGAGTTATTTGTAAATGACTGTGTTACACTGATGCATTCTGCTGGACAACTTTTTTTTAAAAGGACGTTTTCACCAATTCTTCTAGAGGACCACCCTCCAAAATCAAGGTCTCAGCGGCTCTCAATTGTCAATCACACACTGAGCTTTTCTAGAATTCAGTTTGGACCGGATTCTTGTTCCAACCCAATGATTAATAACTTTAAAGATATGTTATCGCTAAACCTTTCTTTCAACAACCCCTTAGACCACCAACACAAACCTGCTTCTCCCCAATAGCCTAAAAATATTCCTAAGCACAACATTTGTTTGTGTTGCTCTCCAGAGGAAGTTGGTCAGGGTGGTTACTGCTGTTTGGCAGTGCTGCTGCCGGGGTCCTGCAAGACATTTTCTGGAAGGGTCTTCAAAACCGTGGCCGACCGGGTTCCTTTCCCCCCGTTGAAAAACTAGACCGTGAGGCCCTCTAGAATAACACAAAATTCCTGGAGCAAAAATAATCCTCCCCATATCACACAATAAGGGAGTATGTGGACTTTGTCTCCGGCACAGCTCTGTGAAATGTGCTGATTGATAAGAACACTGCTCTCTTTATGGAAAAAAGTCAAGGATATAGGTTCTCCTGAGCAGGCTGAGCAAGCTGTCCATCTGACATCCTGGCTCTCCTGTCTCTTGTTGCATTCATCGCACACATGAGGTAACCGAAACCGCACAGTGGCTTGTACACAACAAGCATGAGAGAGATGTGGTCCTGGCAGCTAATAACTGTGCATGTACAGTCTCATTGTAACAATGTAAAACTATGTGTACCAGTAACATGATACCGATGGCTTACAACATACCAACTATACTTGGTCAGTTGGCACTCCACTGGTTCTAATGGATATTATAATGAAATTGTTTTCAACAAAATGTCTGTATTTAGATAGTTCGGATGTGAAGATAGGGGGTTTGAATATCTGATTTGAATATAATAATATATAAAAGGAAATAGTTGTGGTTTATGGCTTAGTGACCATTTTCCTTTGTTGACCAGTTTGATCAGTGTTTTTATTAAATCTTCTTGTGGTATCACAGCAATTTAGAGTATCTTTCATGAAAGTTTTTTCAAAAATACATTAAAGGATACTTAGTATTAGTTTTGGAGGCGTGTCTTCTCTCTGGAGCTCTGCCCTCTAGAGGCCATAGACATACATGCATCTTCTTTATGGTTAATCTGCGAATTTATTGTTGGTCTAAGTTCGATTATTCAGGACCCTTTGATCACATGTTTTACTCTGTAACGGATACAACTTAAAATATGGGTGGTACAAATGTATTGTGATAAATCTCAATCACATTAACAAGAAAGTAAACAATCCTAGCAAACCTGTGTCTCAAATATAGATCACATCAGAGTTTTAGGATTATCAAACTGTAAGACTGGGTGTGTCTCCGGGAACAGATTCTTACTTTTAATTTTATTTTCAAAAATCATAAATTAAAGCCCCATATCAGTCCCCTATCGGTACATTTCAGCTGGATTAAATTATCTGGTTGGTCAAACAACTATAGGAGCTATTTTAAATCAAGCATTAACATTGCTGAGTACCCTGCTGATGACTGATTCAGCCTGTTGGATATATCATATCAAACAAAGTCAAAATCCATCTGTCTATTTGAATTGACTCCCTCTTACAGCGTGCTTTGTCTTGTGAGGAGAAGGGTCCTGTTTCCTTTTAACTTCCCTTATAGTAATATATAGCACATGTTAGTAAGTGACCACTTACAGGCCTGGACAGGAAGCAGAATGTTGGACACAGTTTGTCGTCAAAGTCGAATTTTGATTAAAATCCGGTTACTTTAACCTGCATATAGTATATGTTAGGTGCACCAGCAGGTATACATGTGTGTATTGATTAGCAGCACGTTTCTCTGAGCTGGATACAGGTTGGCTTCTGGGAAATGTTGGATGTTGGGAAGTATTATTATTATTAGGACACAAAGGACACTATAAGATATATAAGGCAAGAAAATCCCCAGTTTTTATTTATTTTTTCTTGAATTGAAAGTCCCTTGCTGGTCCACTGGAAGGAGGTGGTTTTCTGATGGGTTAAAAAACTCTAACTGTAGCAGACTCAGTGTCCCTGTGCTTCGTTTAGCTCGACATGCGATCGACTTAACACTTAGTGAGTGTTGACTGCGCCTGTAAATGGGCCGCTGAGCAGCATAATGGTCACTCAGAATCTCTCCAGCACATTGAAGAACAGACAAAGAGACGGCACGTATTTCTACCTCACCTCATTTCTACCTTACGTATGTCTACCTCACAGATACTCAAGTATTAAGTCTAATCTCCAAACAAAGTGTAAAGGTGTTTACTTCTTTTAGCGTTGTAAAATGTTTATGTGCGTGACGAACATTCAGCCCTGTTGATAAAGTTTCATCATCACGAGGTTTCAATGTGCCCCTTTGGCCTTCTGAACTCTGGCAGGAAATTTCAGGCCAAGGTGAAATACTGGGAGCTCTCCCAGGAGGACTCCCAAATGTGTTTCCACACACGGCTATGGCAGGTTTCAGAGGAAGTCCAGAGACGAGTTGTCACACATTAACTCGACACGTTGATGGACAGGCTTGTTGAAACTCTGACCACCAGACACATATCTGTCAGCTTAGGGAAGTGACGGCAGTTCGGTAACGCCATCCGTGAATTCTGGATTTAATATTTCAAGAGGTGAGAACGCGTGTTTGTGTGTGAACGTTCGAGCAGACAGAAAGAAAAATACTTCAAAGTCTCCCTGTTGTCGTCTCCAGGTATCAAAGCAGCTGTGCAGCCAGGAGGACATTCTTCCTTTTCCACACAAGAAAGCTTTTATTCTGCAATGCGGCCGGAAGATCTTAGTAAATCCTCAGGCGAGGGTCCCACCTGCTGGGTGGATTTCTGGAAAAGGGGTGCCAGGCCCCAAACCCTCCGCAGAAATCTCACCTCCACTACTTCGATCCAAAGTGGCTCTCCCACACACAACATGCTGTTCATTCCTCTGCCTGCCCCCCCTCTCTTCACTTCCTCTCACTCCTTTTATGTAACTGGTCTCTTCAGGAGACAATGACCATCAGATGTTGGTAATTGCTGCTCAGATCTTAAGGCCTTTGATGCACCTGTGATGTACAAGATGAGACAATTACACACATGGCGAGGTAATTAGCGAAGAGGACATCCACGACCTTGAAGATCTCCTCATTAGGCCGCCGGTGCGGGTAGTTTGGTGATTATCAGTGACAGTGGACATGTGTGTCCCATTAACAGATGACCGAGTTTGCACAGCTAAGATGTGGCTTTGGTCTTGGTTTGAGTCCAAATAGAATGGTGTTTCCCATGCTGGGTATTTTGGATTGAACTGCACAGTTGGGCTTGGTCTAACGTAAATAGAAGGGAGTTTATTTAATAACCATACCTCAGATTGTTCGTAGTACATGTCTTTCATTAAGGAATCATAACGAGGCTTATTGTACACACAGTATACCCTTGAGATGTCGACTGATGTATTTTTCTTTCTGGCAGACACACATTTGTGTAACCTTTACACGACACATGTTTCTGATCCAATTGCACACAACATGTGTTTTAATGCGGTGTAAGTTACTCAAACGTCCCGATGCAGACACACGGATGTGGTAAGAATGACACGGGGACCTGTGTGTGACTTGTGTTTGTAATGGTTGCGATGGAGATCAAGTCTGTTGAATTTTATGCTTCTCCGTAGAAGCTGAGCTTTTGTGGGCCATTTTGGGGTTTAAGAATGAATGGATCCATCCTCATCTGGTCGCCCGGTCTGCAGCTCTTCCTGAACCCTACAGCGTTCCTGGACTCATGAACAGCTTCAGCTTGCTCATTTCCACGCAACAGATTAGCGGCACTACGCACAGCTCCTTCTCAATGTCTGAGCTCCTGCCCTTTCTCTGAGGCCAATCAATTGGTTAGTGCAGAGCTGGCAGGAGGTCGACCCGTCAATCGCCAAAGCAGTGCCAGTGGATCGCCTGCCATTGGAAAAAAGACATCACATGGGGTCACCACACATGCGAGGTCAACCGTGGGAGTAAAAGTAAAACTTGGTAGTGCTAATTAGCAATCCTTGCTTACAAACGGACACATTTCATTTAATTCAAAAGCAACTGTGAATCACTCCAATCAGTCACCCGAGTAAGAATGTATGAAGAGGTTCCCTTGCTTCTGAGAGGCTAGATTTTTTATATGACTTTGTCTTGCGCTTACTGTATGTAGCGCTGTTGTTCCATTTGGATTTTGCTACTACTCATTATTATTATTATTAGGGGTCGAGGCCCCCCCGGGGTTACAGGCCCTAAACTTCATACTGTGACGCTCTAGATAAACCTTCTAGTAAACTTTTTGGACAAACGCTAAAGGGCGCCTTTGTGTGTCGGGAATTGAGACTCCATGGAATATTACTCATCAATTGAGAGTTAATATTTCATTCACATCAAACTTACTGGCTGTTATCTATAGAACTATGTAAAATGGGTGTGGTGGGACATGGTCAGTGGATGAAAAAAAAAGAATTCATGCTGAAACAATTTACTGATAGCGTTTCAATATGCGCAAACAACAAGCAGACACCACACTGTCTTTTTAGTTGTCTCAGTTTTCATCTCCTCGCATGCTATGCTGTGGTTGGTAGCAGCTCAGCAGTTGTTTGTGAAGTCAGATGCTCAGCCAGGGAGGCTCAGAGGGAATCAGGACTGTAAACCAATGCACGGCTACACCTCAAAAGGCAGAGAAAGGCAATCCTTCCCAGAAATAAGAGAAGAGAAAACATGATGTTATCCATGAAAGTGCATCTACTTCAAAATATGTACACCACATAATGCACAATGGCTAATGTAGACAAGCAAAACTCGAACCTCTCTCTCTGTGCTGTGATATGCTTTTTCATAGCGTTTCCCATCACTATAGCTGCAGGGAGGTGGCACCCATTGTATGTTTGGGTAGTATTCCCCTTGTCGTCTCTATGTCAGGTATCAATTACGTCACTCATACTTACTAAAGGTAATCCTAGAAAGTTACAATGTCTTTGAGCATGAATTGATCTGGAAATCCTCATATGAGCACGATGACATCAGTCCTGAGCAATTGGATTTCATTTCATAATGTCCACAATAAAACCCTCATGGTTATTGGGATATTATTTTTTACCCAGAATTCTGCACTTACCGGCACTCCAATCCCAAGATTGATATTGCTGCAGTGAATTTAGCGAATATCATTTAGCTGTGCAACTGCAGCATGTAGGAAGAATAAGTTGGCCATATAAAAGTCTTCAGTTTGCTGAATGGCTGGGAAAAGGTTGAGGCCAAAAAGAAAAAATCATAGAGGAGTGAGGTTTTACTGCCGAATAAAAATGGAGCGGTGATTGGAATTCATCCAAGCAGATAGAGATGGTTTAAACAGCTGAACCAGGTCCAAGCACAATGTTGACCAGCCACGTCCAGGGACCAGGACGGGTCAAGGTGAGCGGATCCACCCAGGCCTAGTCTGAGCTCTCAGACAGGACACCAGGGCTTCTGCGTCTCCCACACCGGTCGTAATGCAGTCCCGTGATACGTGTTTAAGTACTATAGTCCAGCTATAAAGAATTATAGTCCAACTATGAGGTCTCAACTCGCTAATGAATGAGAAACTACTTCGTCTCTTTGTGTTGACTTTAAACCGCTGAGTTAAATGCTTATCAAGTCTGGTATCTGACTCCAGCCTTACTTTTATCTTGTGATGAGATGTAAGTATGGAACATCCATGTTTGTTAAACATACAACACTAAATCCGCTAATATCCTGAATATTGTATGCAAAGCCAAAAGTACAGCTTATGATTATTTGCTTTTGTAACATAACGTAGATGAGAAGATTGATACTACTCTGATACCCTGATGCTACAGGCAGGAAATGGATAGCTTAGCTTAGCATAACCATTGGAAACAAAAGCAGACTGCTAATCTGGCTCTGCCCAAAAGGTAAAACAAATCTAGTTTGCTTTTGCAAAACCTGAAGGGAAATCTTCAACTGGTAATACCCTGGTAACACCTCTCCACTTCCAGCTGAGAAACAGTCAATAACCTCCAAAAAAACTCAATTAGTGTTTATCTTTATGCTAAGATAAACTTACTATCTCCTTGCTCCAGCTTCACATTGAAGGTGAGCCTTCAGTCAGAGCCATAAATATTTGGACAGACACAATATTCATAATTTTGGTCTGTACACCACAACAATGGCTTTGACATGAAACAATCAAGATGTTCTTTAAGTACAGACTTTGAGGGTATTTTCATCCAAATCAGGTGAACGGTGTAGGAATTATATTACATTACAGTAATTGGACAATTGGCTGCTCAGCTGTTCTATGGCCAGGTGTGTGTCCCTCATTGTTTTATTTACAGGGGAGCAGATAAAAAGTCTATTTAAGGTGTGGTATTTGTGTTTGCTGTCAACTCTCAAGTCCAAAGAGCTGTGACTATATGAAGGAACTGCTCATGATCTAAAGCATCCCCCCCCCCCATGAGTGAAGCGTGGTGGGCATGTATGGCTGCCAATGGAATGTGACTGCTGACGAAAGCAGCAGGATGAATTCTCGAGTGTTTCGGGCAATATTATGTGCTCATGTTCAGCCAAATGCTTCAGAACTCATTGGCCGGCGCTTCACAGTGCAGATGGATGGTGACCCAAAGCACACTGCGAAAGCAACCAAGACTTTTGAAAGCAAAGAAGTGGAATGTTCTGCAATGGCCTCTCATCAAAGTCGATCATCTGACCTGAATCCAATTGAGCATGCATTTCACTGAAGGGAAAATCCCCCAAGAACAAGCAGGAACTGAAGACCGTTGCAGAAGGGTTCCTGGCAGAGCATCAGCAGACTTAAGGCTGTCTTTGACTGTAAAGGATTTAAAATGACAATTAGATGTATGATTATGCCCGTTTGTCCAATTACTTTTGGTCACTTAAAAAGGAGAGGGGGGCACATATATAACTTGTCTTAATTCCAACATCGTTCACCTGATTTCAATGTATATACCATCAACTTAAAGCTGAAAAGCACTTAAAGCACATCTTGATTGTTTCATTTCAAATCCATTGTGGTGGTGTACAGATCAAAAATGAGGAAAATTGTGTCAATGTCCATATATTTATGTATGTAGATTTTAAAGTGGTACAAGCATAGAATTGATAGAGATTGAATATCTCATGCCATTAACCAGCATAAGCTGCACACCACACCAAGTAAGGCTGTAGCTCAAATAGTGTAGCTTACTGAATCAAAACATTGTTATATTGCTCATGACTTCACGTGTCATTTCTAGGATAAGGAATATAACTTTTTTTATTCCCTTCCTTTCCTAAAGTTTTACATAAAATAAATGTCTAGCACATGTCTTTGTGGCTGATGTAAGGCAATGACAGGATTACAGTACATGTGTGATGCAGCCGCAGTAATATTGACAGGGGATCCACAGCGTGAGGGAGTCCAGGTAACGATGAGGGTGTAGGGTGTCACTGGGACCTGAGAATGACATGAGCACAGCCAATGACTTTGACCCGGGGCTGATTGTGTCAGACGATACGGCTGATGTATAAATGAGGTGCTGATGGACTGCAACAACTCTTTGTGCACTTTGTTGGACCTACTCATAATGCATCCTCTGAGCCGGACTCTACTCTCATCTCAGGACGGTTATCAGGTTTGATGGATCGGACAAACATGTCCGGTGTCCATTTAAATCAATAATTAATGAGGATACTACCACAAGGGGAGAAGAGAGAGAGAAAGGGTTCGTTCATTCATCGCTGTCGTACGCGTACGCACATTGTGCTGTAAAGCCCAGCGGCCCGAGTTTAGACAGCGAGCGGCGCTGGTATGACCGGTGTGTATTTTGCGAGGTGCCTGTGATGATGAACAGCACAGCAGAACGTACGGTGCTGAACTCTTAAACTGAGCACTCAGAAAATATGAAGATGGCTTTGCGAGTAAGGCAGTGCGGCCTGCTTACTCTCACTCTCGATGCCTCAGTTCTCATTCTCGTAAACTTTAAACTACAAAAACAACCTGCAGACTGTCAAACGTTTCAGGCCGTGCACCTGTGCGCGGGGCGCATGCGCCTGCATGTGCCTGCATGCGCCTGCATGCCACGGTACACGCGGGAGCAGGTCTGCCTTCCACGATGCCACTAATGTCCAGTCAACTTTGTGCCGTATGAGTTGTGAATGCCAGAGGGCCGAGCACTGAGGGCCTCAGACACCCGTAGGGGCTTAACTGGGAGGGAAGACAGCCGGCAGAGTGACACTGGGAGCTTATGGAGAACGAGGCTGCTTTATACGAAGCCAGAAAGAGAACAAAACATCTGACAGACTCAGCAATCATCCGCATGATTGGAATTCTTAGCCCGAACAAATAGGAAAAGTCCAACAGGTGATTCTAAAGGAAAAAGCTTTACCGCCGTGAGAAAAAGGGTGAAACATAATGAGTAGCCCAACATGATCCGCCTGAAACAAGCGCAGATGTGGATTACAAGGACGCTCTACACAGCAAAGGCTTAAACTCACCGTTTCCTTTTTGTGAACAAATTGATCCATAATGGAGCTTAAGCTGTAGTTCTGGAAGGAAGACTCCCTTTGTGCCACTCCGTAATTTAGATATCATATAGTGCTGTCAAACCTATGAAGGGGTTGTCTCTGTTGTTGCTGTCAGGTGTCATTTCAGCGCAAAACTGGATGCGACGTCCTCCACCCCAGGCACCTCCAGCAGCTATCAGGCATCTTCACTCAGCCTTGGTTTTCATCTTCACCACCACCACCACCACCAGTGTCTGGACTCCAGAGGGGAATTCTGCAGAGCAGAACTTGCCATCACAGCCTCTTGATTATCCCGGTTTAGGATGGAGTCCAATCGATAGATTGTGCACTATTTCAATGTTATACGTGTATATGTGTAAATGTTTGTCAATTCGGACTGAGCCTCTCCTGATTGAAACATGAAGCTCTGACAACACAGTGACACAGTATCACCACCAGTTTTGGTCAAACAAACTGTAAAAAACGTCTTTTGAACTTTACAATTCATTCCTCATGTTAATATGTAGGAATGCGGTACGTCTCTAAAAGTATATCACAAAGCAGTCAAGAAGAGGGTTCAAGCTCCACTGAGCTACATGTACAATGATTCAAAAGGTAAACAAGCTGATACAAATGTTTTAGAGATGAATAGCTCTTTACCTGCCAGATGATTGTGTTCCAAGGAGGATGCACCTGCAGTCTTCATCCATGTACACTGCCAGTAACCTAATAACACATCAGCTCTGGTGAAGGCAAACATGTGTGTTGTTTATAGACCAGAAGAACTTGAAATACAGTTTGCAGTCCAGGCCTGCAGGTGTTTGCACTGAGTTCACCGGATTGGATCACTGATCACGACTGTGCTCGTGTGTTCGGATCCGCTGACACTTTCATGGGCCTTTTAACCACGACACTTTTAGATTTAACATATGCGGGGGGGGGGGGGGGGGGGGGGTTAAATAGTTAATGTTACCGGTCCCACCAGTTCCTGCTCTGATGAGTCAACATTTGTATACAAAGTAGAAGCAGAAGAACATCCTGGTATTTTTGACGTACTTGCATTCTGCCATACTAAATAGTTTGGTAGCGTGTCAATTGGAACATGGGATGATAAACATAAACATGACTGTGCCTCACAGCGCTGCTAGCTAAGATTTACATTAACGTTTCCAGATTAGGGACTACTAAAAATCTTAAAAACAAGCTAAATAACATTTTGATTACAATTCAAAACAGATTTCTTTAGTAAAACAGTATCTGAGTAATTTAAATATTGTTGAATATAATACAGCTGAAACACCCAAGTATGGATTAGATGTTCTACTACCTTATCATTTGCAACACCTTTTGCAAAAAGAAACGTCCCACACTACCAGAGTTTCCAGGAGATACAGGAGTGTTGTCCATTTTCATTCCATTTTTAAACCATCCTTTATGTTCTATACATAATATTAACAACCCCAAAATTTGAGCTTGAGCACACCGATAAAGAAATGTATATAGGCCAACATACATCCATGCCATTGGACTGAAAGTCTTTAATAACAAAAAAACAAAAGAAAACACCCCTCCGTACAAAAGTCTCTGTACATTGTACTGAACTGCAAAATGGAAATGATCGAACACAGTTCATCTTTTAGCTTTAAATACAATATTTCTCAACAGTCAGCAAACCACAGTACTGGATTTGCAACACCAAGTGGGCTGTCAGTGGAGAGTCTTTGTCATGGTGCAAAGTAGCTGTCCATGTCAGGACCCAGACAGCGATTACATCAGTCTAACATCTTACACCGTTAATGAGCGATATCCCATGTGAGTGGTGAACATAAAACTAAATGTTTTTTGCGGGACATAAATAAAGCAGTAATTGAACAGTAATTGAACACCAGTGCAAGAAAGCATTCAGAAAATGGACAAAAAGAAATCAGAGACACTTGCTGTTAACATTTCCAACAGAACACAGACACAGAATAACATTTTTTCTAACATTGACGTTAATATTGATAGGTTAAAATCAAAAAGAGAAAAATCCCCCCCCAAAAAATAGAAGACATAGAGATGGACAGAAAAACAATTGCACTGTATCCCTGCCATGTGCCGTAAGCTCCAACCTGCCACCTGACCCTCCTCTAAAGACCTGAAGGAGAAACCCGACTCCTGTGTGGACAGTGGCGGGCTGGGTTGACCCGCCGCGAGGACGAGGGCGACGCTGTGTCACGACTGCTGCCGCCATGTTCAATAGCCACCTATCAGCGATGGTTTGACGGTGGTTGCGTGCTAATGTGGAGCCCGATGCGCCCTCCCTACCGTCAACCACTGCCACGGTCCCTGACATTTTGCTTTACTGTATGGTCCAAGGTGTAAGTACTGGGACAGTGGCCTCAATTTACTTCGGAAAAACTACTGGCTGCAAACATTTCAGAGGTGGGCGTCTGCGAAATTATGATTAACAAATTGCCTCAAAAACTAAAAAGCTGCCGCCTTGAAAGCTCTTTGTGGAATGATGTCATGAGGCTGTGCTGAGTTTGGATGTGATTCTTAAATGAAAGTGATGTTTCACACAGATTTAGGGGCAGTTATCACAGTAAGAGTTGAAGAAAAAAAAAAGTGCAAGGGATGCACATATGGTCACTGGTTATGGAAAAACAAACTGCAATAACTGTTGTTAATGGTAAATGTCTAAATGTTAAAAAATATATTATATGCTACCATCAAAAAACAAAGGTAAAGTTTCCCATCCCAATACTTGCACCCTTAACTATTTCATTTAAAAGATCACAATGGAAATGTTGACAATAAGTGCAAATCGGGTGTTATTCTAGAATTTGATTTGATTTTTGACGCGGCAGTGAGCTGCCGTCCTCGTGTCCCTGCCTTTCGTTTGTCCAAAGCCCCCTGTAGAAGTTTTGTGCACAGCTCCCGCTTTACTCAGGTGCTGCGCCTCATTTATCAGAGTTCTTGCGCGGCCTGCGGAAGCTGGACATGTTCTCGCTTAGTGCATAGATTCGCCTGGAGAACTCTTCGAAGCCGGCGACGTCCAGCTCTCCCAGCACCTGCTCGTCACACTCCACGGCTACTGCGTGGTCCACGGGGATGCAGCGGTAGTCCTCCATCCGGGCCTCGTCTGCCAGCCCTAAACCCAAGCCGCCCCCCATCCCCAGGCCTAAACCCGTGGCCTCCGTCCCCATGATTTCCTCAGCTTGCTCCACAGAGCAGCGCAGCTCGGGGGCCAGGCTGGGGGGCGCCTGTGCTGCGACCAAAGAACCGTTCATGGCAGCCGTGTGCTCGCTAGGCAGCACAATTTCTTCCTGGCTTTCCTGAACTGTTGAGGGGTCGGGCGCGCTGGTGCAACTGGGAGGTCGCTCCCCTGTCTCTTCTTCTTCGTCTTCTTTGATCTCGAGGCTTCTGTGGCTCTCCGCCTCCACTGCCATCTCCCCCCTCTCTGCCTTCTCTTCCTTCTGCCCTCCCTCCTCATTGGACGTTGAAGCCCTGGCCAGGTTAAGAGAGGCCATGCAGGCATCGAGGGAAGAGGATAGGTGTTTGGGAGAAGGAGAGGGACAGGGTGGGGCAAGGCCAGTCGGGGGCTGCTCCTCCTCCATGGCTGTGCTGTAGCTGGGTGGAGGAGTGGGTTTGTACTTGTCGGCCTCCGAGCTCGCCCTTTTCCTCAGGCCTCGGTCTGGGGCGCTGGTGTGGCAAGGGAAGCCCATCTCTGAGGCAGCAGACACACCGAGCTGAGACTTTGCCGGCACTGGGATGGAGCTTGACACGTTGTGTCTGTCACTGTGAGGAACAAGGACAAGGACAAAGATGATTAATAATTTGACTCCAGACACGTCTTCGTCTGATTTCGATTTTTCACAATCAGCAACAACAACAACAGTGCCGCCTGAGAAGCATGAGACACCCGGGCTCTGGTTGGACCTGGTTCTACATTGACCTCATTCCTCCACCCAAGCACCCAACTCTGGCGCCCTGGTTCAGACTGTAGACAACTGCAGTTCTTTGTAAATCACTCCAACTTACAACATTCACCAAACATTTGTGCATCCTGCGAGACTGACTTTCTGTCGACTGGAAGTACTCAGCAGGCGTCCACAGAAGTATGTTAGACATTTTTCTCTTTAACAGATAACAGACTCGGGATCTGGGGACACCTTGCTTGGCCCTAGTACAGGAGCCATAAATTTACTTGAATGGGGCCTTACCGTCTCGGCCGATTGGCTGGGGCAAAAATCACGGGGCTAGTTAGCGCTCCACTTAACGTGACCATTCCACTGTGTCAGGAGCCGAGGCACTGTGCTGTTGGGGCAAAGGTGAAGCAGGGCCTCCCTGTGTACTCTAGAGATCACGTGTGAGGACAGATCTCTGCTTTATTTAGTTTGACAGTCATAACAGATGTCCATGTACCTTTTCTACTGCAGATTGTTTATATGTAAATAATTGTACATATACATACATTGCACATATGTAAACAATGTTTATATGCATTCATTTTGTTTTTATATAATTTATTTGTATGACTGCTTGTTAAAAGTGGCCTGACCTTGACCCTCAGCTGTTACACTATGAAGCCTATCTAATTATCAGAGTCTGATATCCCGGTAACCAAGGTAACAACAACGCCAGCCAGCATGGAATTGTCTTCAAGGTCATCAAGACATTAAAAGGTATGACCTGATGCCGTGGGGTTGATCGCTATTCAAGGGGCAGATCAGGAGAAAACGGTGCTTAACTTGGCAGTGCATGTCCATCAAAACACATCATTTAATATTACTGGCTTTAGCTTGAGCCTCCCTCATAAAAAAAACAGATTTGTCATTCAGCCCTTTTGAAACGATGCAGGTTTGGCAAACCGGAGACCACTTCGTCTCAGTGAAAAGTTTATGGTTTCCCATAATCTATGAAAAGTGACCAGTATTTAGTTCAACTTAATCGAATGATGTAGCTTATGAGGGGATTGGGTGGCTTAAAAAAATATATATTATCAGGCATTTTTTTCCATTCCATCCTAGAACTTACTTTCTAATATAATGTGCGGTCTGATTGTAGCTGGCAATTTACGACGCAAGCAAACGTAACGCTGGCATTAAAATCACATGATCATCACGGCGAGTCGTTTGTATAATGAGGAATTTTGTATTTGGACCGTTTTATTTTGTTCCACTCAGTTTGGATGTTTGGCCTGTAAGTAACAGTGCAACGGCGTGTGAGTAACAGAGGAGACTGGGTGTCGGCGAGGACTCCAGCCAAGCAAACCTCTGGGCAGTCATAACATTCTTCTCTCGAAACTTCTGAACTGTTATATCTATGAGATGGATTTTTTTATGTGGGCAATAAGGGGACACATGTGAGGCCACTTGTGAGCATGTGTGCCGATTATGGTTGTTGAGAGGACAGAATTGCTGAAGCTGTTTGGAAAAGATGGTGCTCACACAGGCCAAACTTTGATTGCATGAGCGAACTGTCTCTTGTTGACATTCTCGGCGCATTGTGTGAGATTATTCTACTCTTTTCCCTTTTGAGAAATGTTGCTTGACCTAGCATATATCATCAAAAATGGTCATTAAATTGCTTTTTTAAAAGAAGGTAGATGGGATGATAATGTGTTTTGCTCCACCACTTTGGATCAGTCTGAACTATTTGAAAAACTATTGGATGGATTGTTGTTTTGGATTTCTATTCGTGCTCCAAACAGGTTTAGCCCTACTATTTGGGTGGCCGCCTACTTTTCCCTGTACCGCCCCTGGCAGGTCAAAGATTTAACTTAAATCTTCTGAACGGATGGGAAAAACAATTCATTTGATGATGTTCATCGTTCAGGACAGAAAGAATTAAAAAGACTTTGCTGATTCCCTGACTTTTGAACCATTTGTTATTTTAAGGAAAGTGTAGAATACAAAGCTACAAAATTTGGGGTGCACACATTCATGCCCATTTCAGGATGAATTTCAAAATGTCAAAATCCCACTCCTCGAACGCAGACTGGCCAATCCTAGCATCGGCCAGATAATAGCAATGTGGATAACACAGCGTGAGTGAGAACTTAATAGGCCATCAGCATCAGCAGATGTGTCAACACTTTGGAATTCATACTTGCAAGACAAAAAAAATAGCATCACCCTCAGCTGTGGACCACATCCTAATCACCAAACTAGGGATGTGAACATGGTAACCAGTATTTGTGCAGCTTGTCAACATGGTTATTTTGAACATTTTTGCATTTAGCGGAGAGCGTCTCAGACTGCTGGCCTTTTGTTGCAAACAAATCTCGGATTTAATGTTCACTGCGTCAGTGTTCTGAGGATACTTGATCTACTGCTAATTTGTTGCCAGGCATCCCTGAGTTATGACACATACATTTACTTGATACCTGTAGTTTGATGTTGCGGCCCATTACCAGTAGTTATTAGGCAATGATGTTAAATGGGCCGCGTTCACATAATAAACTTTCTGTTGCAATGGCAACTACAATTACTGTATCAATAGTAAGGAAGAACTACAATAAACCATTGTATTCATATGAGGATATTGTGATCTATATGTGGACTAATGAAAAGAATGGAACGTTACAATAAAAGGCTCAGATTTCAAACTTTCTGTGGAGCTTGGAATTTGTCTGAGGCTTCATGACAAGCAAAGTGAATTCATAGCAGCAGCTTGATATACCAAACTGATGGGAAAAAGGCCTGTTGTTCATCCAAATTGTGTGATTCACAGCTGTATGGGGATACGCTCCCTCCACTGGTAGAGGACACCTACAGTGTAAGTGTAAAAGAACCCCAAAGTGCTGAATCAGCCTCACAAAAGCTTCACAGCACACTATATATGCTGCCAGGATGCCTCCGCCTGGATCAGCAAGTAGACAACTTGCCAAGCCAGAAATAGACACGGTTTTGTCCATTCTTTCTTTCCAGAGCTTTCAAACCTGGCATATTTCAGGCCTACTCAGGAATTTAGTATAACAGAACTTTTCAATGTCCGATCCCTGGACAGACTTTACAACAGTCTCCCGTTCATACAAAGATCCTGCTAAGGAGCAGCCGTGTGGAGCCAAAACCAACAACGACAGATAAGATTTGGCTGTTTGATGTGGTTTAAGGAAATCCCTGAGAAACTTAAAGAGCTAACATTACTAAGAATTCAATATGCGCTGTGGTTTTCATTTTGGTGTAACAGGGAAGCACTTATGGACTGAGTGGCCTGAGAAGACAAAGGCTCAGCACAGCATGAGCAACACGATCAACAAGCTGACAATATCAACGCTGCGTACATGTAACAATACTGGGTCTTTTGCCATCTACGTAGATTTTTTTTTTAGAGCTTTGTACGGTTTCTTTTTCCAGGAACTACATGTGTTAGAGCTATTTTTATTACTGTTAACTGTCCCCGTTAAAGAGATAAATAGGCTCCATGTGTGAACACTAAATATGAAGCTATGGCCTGCGACGGTTATCTTAGTCCAGCACTGGAAACCAAGGGAAACTATCCTAAGGTAACATGACGTCCCTACCAGCACCTCTATAGCACTAATTGACAAATCAAATCTGGTTTAATGTTAAAAGGTGCAAATACAACATTATTTGACACTATCTTGACTGAATTTTGTTTGTTAAAAAAGTTAGCTAGGGATTCGCAGTATTCCACGTGATTTTTTCTATTGGGGGCCAAAACTGATGATCTCATCAGTAAGTTCTTTTAACATATATAATATTTGTCAAATTTGAAAAGTTTGGAATATAACATGTACCTTTACAGAATACAACATGAACAGGGTATAGAAAATATCCTTTCTTTCTAAATGACAGTCTGCTATTATAAATATAGTAAATCCATAGAGCACCTGTCTGGCTTAAAGTACCTTGCGAATGCCTATTTGAGGTGTATACATTTTTTCTCTGCTGTGACTAGAGCTGCGTCTTGGTGTACACCATGCAGCAGAGCGGGTCTACTGCAGCTTTGTTCAATCCGTCCGATGCCACACCGTGCCCCCCAACCCTCGGGATTGGGGTCCTGTGAACCTTGGTCAGGACCTCAGCGGATGTGGAGCTGCAAATGGCAGCACGTTGAATGCGTTTGCTTTGATATCAGCAAACTGTACAAAGAATTATTTTCTGGTACTGTGTTGGTCTTGCGGTAATAGATTCACCATTTTCCGCTGCGTCCTATGATTCAGCAAGAAAAAAAAACGTATACATCCCATTTTTCAGCAGAGCTGGGCTATATGTATTATGACATGTTACGATGCGTTTCTGAGATAGTACTGTTGATGAAAATGTATAAAGATATGATCAGCAGCTACGCAGAGGAGCATCAAATAGCCCATTGCACGGCATACTTGTGGTACACCCTTGTTATTTTCAAAAGCACCCGGCTTTTCCTCAATATGTAATAGTATAAAATGCTATGTTTTCCTGGTGTGAGTCTTGGCACTTTGGGGAAAAGCTCTTCTTGCAGACTGGATGCATGCATTAGTTCTATATGTAGGGAGGAACCGTTTCCAAATGTGCTCTGGAAACGTAGCCCATGGTCATATCCTTCATCACATCATCCTTGTTTGAAAGCATGGAAGGAAGAAAAGAGGTGGCAAGGAGGGAGGAAGCAGATTAGTCTCTCTCTCCCCTAGTCTATAAGATAATTATCTACAGCTGCCATGCAACTTTTTTATACATCCATATTTCATGAGTTGGGTCCCAGCGCTGGAAATTGTATCAGAGTGTTAGCTTTTTGGCAATGGGGCAGAAGACCGAGTGGAACTGATATGGGACGGAACCAGTGCAACAGTGACGAAGTGTCAAGTAAAAATCTACGGATATCTTCCTTATTACCAGGGATTGTGGAAAAAGTCACATCCTTAGTGAAGGCTTTAAGTCAGGCTGTAGTTGCAATTTGCATTGTCTTGTGGTGAAATAGACAATTTCAAGTGTAGCTGCATGAATTTGAGCATATATATATATATATATTAGGACAGGCAATAGAAGAAAAAAAAACTAAATAATGTCACATTTTGAAATTCATTCATCATTTGACGGCTGTGTTATAGGTGCCAACAATCTCTCGGCATTTAGCCCAGACATTTTCCAAACCGCTGTCTTGGTCTGGTCCGCGCAGGGTAGATGTTGAGATGGAAGTAGCCTAGCAGCTACCAACATATTACGTGCCTATCAGGGCGTAAAGTGGTCCGTTAGCCACTCATCCCCCTTCTGTTTGACACGTGGAGGAATTCCTCTGCACAGTTCCCCGCTGTATGTCGCATCTGTGTTTGTTTTACTTCCAATGCAAAAAGCTCTCCCCATCTTCAACTGACTGCAGCATGTGGTGCTTTCGCGTCAGGGGTCAACGAACACAGAAAGTAAACAAAGTTGCGTTCAAATATTTTATCGCATTAATCTTGGCCACAATAAACTCTGTACTGCTGACCATTGAGAAGGCAGCTTCTCAATGATCCGCTGACGACTAAAGAGTAGCTGTTCTTCCTGTGGTTGTCATACACGGCTGCAGAGCCACTGAAGAACTTTCGCACTTCCACCTTCACTCCTTCCGTGTATGCAGACTCATCCATAGCTTTAGGCTTAGCCGGCCCATGCTTTCATCTAATTTATCTTCAGACCCTACCACTTCCTATTAAGAGGGGAGGTGAGCGGTGCAGGGCTGATTTTGAGAGCTAAGGCTTTTCATGACTTCTTCCCTTTCAAAACAAAAGATTATTAAATTAATGTGTGCTATACAAATTCCCCCCTTTGCTGACCCCGGGAGAGGAGTGGAGATCAAAGACAGCTTTTCCTCTCATAGGGCAGTGGAGCTGAAGTCGTACGCAGACCGCCTCGCAGGTTTCAGTGAAGGGTTACTTACAGGCCATAAGCCGGTAGAAGGAGAGGGGCAGAGATCTAAGCATTCCACTTCAGGGGGACAAAGTGGCTGCTGCAAATCTCATCAAGCACTGCTTTTTCTTTTTACAACTGTGCAGAGGTGCAGCATTGGGACAAAGGGGTAGTATGCAGCATTCTTAACATTTACCTAATACCCCCATATGTTTGGCTTATGTCAGACCAAAAGTCTGTTATAGGTAGTTCTTACTTAGGCTAAAACAATATTAAAGAGATTGCAATGCCTGGCGTCAAAGCACAATGAATGAAGTAATTTACTGTGACTTTGATAAATCTGAACTAACCTTATAGAACACTCAAAGTTACAGAATAACACATCGAAGGAGGCCGGGGTAGACCAGCGACTACTGGTTGTAGTCGAGGGAGTCTGGTGGCTTTGAAAAGAGCGCAGATAACAGCTTCAGGTCCACATTGGTCCACTGTTTGCGGACAAGGTGAAGTGGGTAAAGTATTTTAAATGTAGCATACACACACTGATGTTTAGTGTCCACAGCCCAACAGTGCTTTGCTTCTTTCTACTAATTCCATCAGCTGCATACTCTGACCAGAGTACTTCATACATCCCTCCCTCAAAAAAGCTATACCATCCCTTTAATGGTAGAATTTTATGTCCGAGTTTATGAGCAGATGAGGACCTTTTTTTACAAAGCGTATCCAAAAAGAAAAAAAACAATCTCAACTGCACTAGTTCGAAAGGGCCTCAGATATTCAAATAAGCCTTTTAAAAAATATTGAAACTGATTTATGCTTGTAATGCACGCTGAGATTTATATCTGCCTTATTTGTTAAAAACACTAGTTTCATCATTCAGGTTTTTTATATTTGTCTTTTTTGCGTTTGGTGCCATTGTGTGTTGGCAAGTGATTGTTATTAATGTGGTTGGCAATAAGACTACAGGACAAAGTGATGTGACTATTTAGAGAAAGAGACTCAACACACATGATCGATCAGGGAAGTTGAGCATTTCTGATCCTTTTGAAGTAATTCATCCTCGTGCTCGATTTTGGCAAAACCACTGTACATTTTTCTGCCGCCAGTGACCTCTGAGGAAACATTTGGGCTGTAAAGTGTTTCTTACCATCGGACCAGCAGGCCGTGCTCCAGAAAGTTCTTCAGGTTGGGTAGTGTCTGCTGCAGGTCCGGGGTGGTCAGGCCGTGTTGATATCTCAGCTGCAAGGCAAGGGAACACACAGCGTGTCATTAACCTCAAACAACCTCCCGCGTTGTGCCTCCTTCAGCTCAATTCATATAGTGCGCGGCAGGCCGACGTTCCAGCCAATCACACGGACAGTTTGCACATTCTCTTTGTCAGGGTGGCGTTCAGAGAAGAAAGAAATCGGTCTAAAGCCGACATTCTTTCGCCATGACGCGTTTCTACTCCCCCCAACATAAGACCATTACTCATCAGGACACACAATGGGCATCCTTCCCTGATAACAGGCATGCACACTAATATGTAAGGTGTGTGGAAAGACAAGGGATGAGCTGCGGGCGGCGAAAAAAGAAAAGAAAAAAAAAACTGGTTGTTAAAACATCTGGACGAAATGGCGCAAAGAGAGAAAGAGAGAGAGAGAGAGAGAGAGGAGAGAAAGAGACAGAGACCCTGGTCATGATCTCTCCCTCTCTCGGCTGTGAATCCACATCTAAGTGTGGGCCTTGAATGTTGCTTCCCTTGTACAAAAGGGCTTTATCTTATGACCATCAAGTCGAGTGAAGAAAAAAAATAATAATTGACAAGGCCACCTTGAAACGCCAGCTCTCTGTATCAGAAATATCTCCAACAGTTGAGCGATGTCACAGCGAAGCAGCTCTGGTCCCGTGGAGTTTATTTAACCTATATTACTGAACAGCAGAGAAGCATCACACGGCGCGTCCTGTGTATATTTGAGGCCCCTCTGTCACACACACACACGCGCACACACACGCACGCTAGCTGACATCTGTTTTGTTTCCACTCAGGAACCACAGCAACCACTCAGCTTGCTTTTTCTTTTTTAAACACACACTTCTGATGAAGAGATTCAGCGCACATGACTCAAACACATCACTCACTAGGGATAACGGCTTCTTCGTGCAAGAGCACATAATGAATGAGTGACATGATAGAAAAGGAATTACAGAGAAATACATCTTTGAGGCTCCGAGGGGCAAAGGTCACTTTTCCCTGTTTTTAGAGTAACAGTTTAGGGGGAGACAAATGGTTTTCGGTTTATCAGAAGCCCTCAAAACACATTAATACCCGTTTCCTTGTGGTAATTGCCGTGATATTTATTCAGAGTTTTGCTGTAGAGGCTCTGGTAAGGCTTGACTAATAGCGGGAGGTGTGGCATAGGATGGAGCACTCAAAAAGCAACATGTGCGCGCGTGTCAATCTTGTGCTAAACATCTGAACAGCTGCAAGGAAACGGTTTAAACTGGACAAAATCAAAAGTGCGTTGTGTGCATGACATGTAGGATTCAATGATTATTAAATGTCATTAGGAAACATGTGGATGAACAACAAGACGCAGTAGTTGCCCATTTTCAGTGGAAGGAAAACATGACGGAACAAAAAGTGCATTCCTGCAGTGCTTCAGGGGGAACGCAAGAAGCAGCAACAAAAACTATTCTTTGTCCAGATTACTGACCAACATCTTCACATTGGATGTCAACTTTCAAATCTATAGCACCAAGCCCTGTTGATGTAAATACAGAGACTCCCTCTTCTCGTCCCACCAGTATGAAGGTTGGAGCCAGGTCTCTGAAGACTTGAGCTACCTCCTTAACCATCTTATCTTCCTGCGACTGGACATCAGATAGCCAGAAGCAGGCTGCGTACTGGTCCTAGCTGGCTTGCATAGCTTCCTCTATGGCTTTCCTCCCTGTGTTTGGTCTGGTTCTGGTTTAGGGGGGTCAGCTGGAGGCTGTGATTGGGGAAAAAGGCCGTGGCACATTTTCTTATTCTAGAACCGCTACAGTAATAAACAAGTTTTGACATGTGCCAAAGTGTTCCCACGTCAGTATCAATTTTCCAGTATCTCTGTGTGTATGTGTGCATGCTCTAACCTAAAATGGACAGTCATGACAGTATTGGAGGAGGACTTTGATGGCCCGATTTGGACAAGGAGTGTCGACATGAAATACCAGATGGGGATGAAACGGTCCAAAACTTGTGCGTATAACACAAGCGATCCATGGTTGAACGTAAACCTTCGAGGTCGCCCTCAATGACGCCGTTGCGCTGTACACAGGGCCAGCTGAACAGAACCTGGTTTAAAGCAGCGGGCCAAGATCAATAACACAAACAGTTTAATATAACAGAATAGCAATACTTGGCTGGAGGTGGAGTGGGTGTGGGGGGCTTGTTTTGCGGCAAGATGCAAAAAAAAAAAAGAAGAAAAGTCGCAATCACCAGCATATCTCAAGGTTACGCTCTAGAAAGTATGATATAAGCAGAGCTTAAATATTATGGCTTCAGCAAAGGTAAACAGCGTTTACTGGACATGCTATATGCCTTTCCATCCGATTCTCACTCAGAAGGCTAAACAAAACGCGATATGAATTCCATTACTCGCCATGTGCCACAAAGTGTGAGTAATAATCCACAATGTGTGTCTGAGAGGAAACCCCATGTCACATTACACGGCTGTATGTCTGACAGAGACATGTGCATGAAAGGCAGAGAGAGAGTGCACCTCCTATTGTTTCACTCACAAGATGTGATCTTGCAGCGTACATTAAAAATGGATATGGGTGAAGAGTTCAGGACTCCTTATGATGAATTAGAATAAATGCGTGTGTCATGCTGACACAGAAGAATTGGTAACTTGGGCCCCCCCACTCGGGCTTTTGCCAAATCTCTGCCAGTGGGCACCAACAACACCTGAGCTAAGTCTCTGTTTGGCAGCGGCGTGGGTGTCATTGCGAAATAGTGCAGCCCTCAGCCTGCCAGACTCCATTAATATCAATAATCTTAGGGTGGAAACAAACAAGCGGTTACATCCATCTGATATGAGGTGATGTGATTTAATACACATCAGGTGATAAAACAACAGAACAGGAATAGAATCTGAGATTTGGGATTGAATATATCCCTATAAGCAGTTGATTATATTTCCTTTTTTTGTCATTACAGTAGCCTCTACTGGACAACCCGTTAAGCCCCTGTCCTCACTGCTAGTCCATCAAGCTGCGAGAGTTACCTTGAAGCCCACACCATCAAAGTGCTCTCCCTACACACATCACAAGAAGCAGCAAGAAATGTCTACAATAGACCTAGAAAAAAAGAACCTCAAGGAAAAGTATTATGCAGTAAAGTAAAAGACAATACAAAAATTTGAATAACGTGAGCCGGCCATAGCTTTGAAAGCGTTTTCCATTTGTTGTGATGTATGTAAAGTCCCAAATGAACACAGTTAGCAGTCTTTTATGAGCATATTGTTTAAACATTATTTGCATAGGAATGATTACGTCACCAGCTTTTTGATCCATATAAGCGGTAGATCACTGTAACCGTGATCACTACTCAGTGGAAGTAGTTTACACTGTAATTTCGAAGATTTCTTATTCAAGCACGGCAACGAGAGACAACCTCTGCAGGCTCATAATTCGACAGCGTCAGACCAGATCACACAAATGGCTCCGAATGGATCCACCCGAGACAGCTTGTCATTCCTCGTTTCCCTTCCATACGTCACCGTGATGAATGCTGGCTCGTGCGTACGTGTACAGGAAGACTGCTTTCAAGCTGCTGGCCATAGGCTTCTTTGTAATGGGGCTAACCAGATCATGGTGAGAAATTCTCAGGGCCCATTGAGAGGCTGAAAGGTGATAGGAGCTGGCAGACGGGGGGGTTTGAGACCCTTTCACATGATGACATTGTGAAACAGATCTGACCAGGTCTTCCCCCATTCACTGCTCACAGCTCTACGTCTGGACACTCCCTTCCCTGTTCTGCTATTCTACAAATCAGCAGGGAATGACTGCAAACATTTGGTATGAGCCCGAGTGAGGGTTGAGAGGATGAGCGGAGTGGGATTTCAGGGTTTCAAAGGTAAATTAATACTCCGAAGAACACAGCGGTGTATACAGTCCTGGTCTGCCAATCCGCCGGAGCCTCAACCGCAGTAAACACATTTAAGCTGACTAGGCGGCGGGGAACCAGTCCGTTTACACTACGTGCCACCCATCATTTGGCAAAAACTCCTTGTTTGCCTCCGAGCTCTGTGCAGAGGCCAAACAAACACAGCCCTGCAGATGCCACGTACTGCTGTTTCCCCGTGTTTGTCAATGCTAATCAGCCTCATATCAGGCCTGCGAATGTGGGCGAGCTACAGACAACTTTGAGGTTGATTGGCAATGACGCAGCGTAGGAGGAAGGGCACAGGTAATAAATAAATAAATAAAAGCCACTAGTCAGCCACGGTGATCCCAACAATCAAAGTGTCAATAACTGGGACGTGGGGCATTCTTGACAACAAGCGTTTCATGTGTCAAGAGGGTTGAACGTCTCCCGAATCAAACCCCGCATTATCCTGTGCATGTCTGAGCTGCGGCGTGGAGTATCGCCCTGTGATTTATAATCAGCAGGCTTTTGTCCACTGGGGTAGAAATAGAATGGCTTATTTTACAGAGTGCGTTTGCGTTGTCCCTGGGGGGGATAATCAGGGAGCTCATTAGGTCCTCTGACAGCTTGTTACAGACGGGATAACCAGGTGTTCCTCCCCCCACCCACTGTACCTCTGGTTAAACCGTGGGCCGGATACCTCAGCAGAAAGGGCGAGGTTGACACAGACACAAGTCCCTAGACACACATAGAACTCACATGTAGAGAAGTGGAGCTCTGGGAGATAACCTGCCACCGACAATATTTCAGGGGCTGTGCCTCTTCTGGTTAAACGACATGATTCAAGAGCAGCTTACATACCAGAGTGAGGAAAAAAAGCAAGCTGTGAAAACAAATAATATTTTAAGAGCTGAACAATTCCCAGGCCTAATAAAACATGGCGCAACAAATTATGAAAGTCGATGGGGACTCGTCACGATACAGTGTAATGAAACGGTTCCTGACGCGCTTGTCCCGTTATTTCTACCCATTTGGACAGGAAGTTCTACCAAGTCTGCATGCTCGGCTGTTAATTATTGAGCCAAAGCTAACACTGTTCCAGAGACCTGCACGCCCGGACCGAGAGGTGGTCAGTCAATCTGCTCACAATGTTACAGTCTAACCAACCGTCCCATAAGCTAACGTTGCATTCAATGCTATTCAGACTGAAACAGGCGGGGCCGTGTATGCGCCATCAGTCAATTGGTTCATTTGAATATATGTAACTTCAAGGGAGAAATGTAATAAAATCTTCACTAGCTAACAGTTTCTTGGCTTATGAATGCATGTATTTTTTGTGGAGCATCCAAGGTGTCCCGTGGAGTCGTTTGGCTGGAGCACTAAACCTACAAACCCCACACATGCCTCATGGGGCTTTTTCATGCTTAAGCTTAAAGAGCCATTAACTCCGATGAACTTCCAAACGTCCCCTATGGCAGCAGGTGGATTTTTACTCTCATGAAATCAGTGTGTGTATGTTCCTTTTTTAATCCTCTCATTACGGCCATCTGTTTCCCTATGACACAGTGGCACATCGATCCAATTATCTCACATTTTTTGTTCCGGGCTCTGAAAGCTCGGGGGTTTCTGCCAGCAGATCTGTTGTTGCTAACTTTTGGAAGGCGTCTATGAAGGAGTAAACAATCGGTTCCGCTCAGCGGGCTGATATGGGCGGTTTTGGCATCCATCAGAACGGTATTTACAGATGCAGTGTGTCTATTTGATCTATTGTTTTGATGTTTCAATAAACAGTTTGACTTGTCAAGAAGAATTACAGCACTGGCGTTATTGTTTGTGGCCTCACACGTTTTTGTGTTATACAGTATATTTATTTGACCCCAGCTATGCTCCAGTATTGCTTTGACGTGGGAAACAAAACAATGAATTATTGTTGATTTCTCACCTTGCGAAACAACAAAGTGACAAATAGCAAGGAAGCAAATCTAAAGCTATGAGCAAATGGACAGAAATATTACAGAAAAAAAGGAAAGGAAATTATATTTTGTTTAAAGAAATGTAAGAACTGAGTCAAATTATATTCAACCCTAAAATAGTTATGACCCAAGTCAAAAGTATGACTCCAAATCAGTGATTTCAAAAGTTTACCAGTGAAATGTGAAGGATGTAGGAAAGAATACAATATAGTATATTAAGTAGAGAAGAATTAGAAGAAAAAATACCCAATCTGCATATTGGAAACTATGGGCAAAAGCGCGTTTTCTACCTCCTGTTTCATGTACTGGCCTAGATTTAGCTGAAAAAACGTTGCTTGTTTCTTTATGTTCCCTTATCTACAATGAACCAAACATGCTAGAGAAGTTGTGGGGAAGAAGGAGCAAAACACTACCATATACATATGTTGGGGCTGTCACAAGACATGTGCCTATATCCTTGGGCACATGCAAGTCACTATTGAGGAAATCTACCAGAAGTAATTAAAGGAAATGACAGACCTCTTGAAAATACAGTAAGAGCAACACAAGCAATTATCTGTAAATGGCTACAAGCCGACCCACCTTCTGAAGAAAACTGGACTGTAATTGTTAAAGGAATCCACAACACAAAACTGACTTTAAGAGAAGGTGGAGCATACACAGCAAAGTGGGAAAAGTGGATCCAATATAGACTGGACAGATGACCTTCCCTATCTAGTCGCCTGTTTTAATCATCGTCAAAAGTAAAACTACCACACTTAACCAAGATGTGATCCTATGCATATAATCATAGACCAAGAGATGGAAAGTAACGAATTACATTTACTCGCGTTACTGTAATTGAGTAGTTTTTTTGTGTACTTCTACTTTTTAAAGTATTTGTTTTAAATCTGTAATTTTACTTAAGTATTTTTTGTTTGAAGTATTGTACTTCGCTACATTTTAAATCATATCCGTTACTGAGTAAAAAAAATGTCACTGCACCGATTGAGTGATGAGCGGGAGAACGAACGCGCTAAACAAGAATGATGGAGACGGACAAAACAGACGCAAACCCAGCTGAAATTGAATGAAAATATGAAGCGTAGCCGCTAAACCGGAAGTACGTAGATTTTCACAGTAAGAATCAACGCAACCGTCTGTAATAACAGAGGTTACCAGGGTAACAAGAGGAGAAAAGTTCATTAACGGATATAAATAAATAATCCTGGTCTGACAGGATGTGTTAGCAGCAGTAGGTGACTACACTCGCTGCTCTTGGCTTACTGGATTGGACGTTGGACTGGCCAGCTCTACGAGGTGGTTACTCTTTCCACCTCTGCATAGACCAAAGACTAAAATGTTCTGACCAGAACAACGGAATGAAATTACAACAATCTGTCAGTTGGATGAAACTTGCTTGACTGACAACGTTGTTGGAAGATCATTTTGATTAGTGTATATGTACTTTAGTTTAATGTGTTATCTCTTCTTGCTTACTTTTTTACTTTTTAACTAAAGTATTTTTTTCCATGATAAGAAATACCCTGATAAAATGCTATATATATATATATATATAAAATTTTTAAACATTCTTCACGAAGGTTGAAAACCCCCATACACACACACACACACACACACATGCATACTCACGTATATACTGTATACAGGGACATGTAGCCAATGCCTCGGGGAGGGGATGAAGGAAAAAAAGGAAAATACATTCCTCTAACATTGTCCATAAGTAATTTTGGGGGAAAAAAAGTTTATCTGATGCACTTCCTGTTATTATCAGCATCTTCTTCATAATTCTTTTGCTTTGTCTTTTTTCATTAATATTCTCCAAGAAGCTCTTTCTAGCTCACTGGTGGATTTGAGATGGTTGATTATGTTGGCTACAGTGCGGTGCTCTAATCATTCCGCCCATCTGGTTTACTGAGGGCACATAATGAAACTGGCTCCGTACAGCCTTCACTCATCCACTGTAAGTTACAGTGAAATGTTGACGAGGACGCATACAACAACGTCTGAAACGGACTGGCTGCGAATGAAAGCTGCGAAGTGAAGTGAAAGAATGATTGTAAATATGTTTACCATGGAGAACAAGAACGTGAGAATGATAAGTTCATTCTTATTGCTCCTCGCTGTTCAGTGTATTCAGAGTTGTTCGCGGACCTCTTTCTTTACAGCTCTGTATCGTACGTTGGTAGGTAAAGCCTCACATGGTGCAATGGGGGCTTAAAACCTCAACCATCATATGGTGCGGCGTGCAATATGAAATGCCACTTGATTAATCACCGCGGCCTTTCATGTGTCTCAATAAATATACAGAGCCGGGCAGAGAAGTTGTTTGAGTCTGACTAGAGTCATAAAATTAATTCGCAAAAGAAACTTGCTTCCTCTAAACTCGGAGCAGTTTTCTGTCCTTGAATACATGCCACGGTCATCATTATTCGGTCTCCAAGCCAAACTGGGAATCTGGATCCATAAACACCACAGGCGTTTGCTTACCACAGAAAATTTCTTCCCACATATTCATCGTGGGAGGAATCCCCAGTTTGTCTCAACTATGGCTCGCAAAAAGGTATTTGATTTTCCATGATAAATTTGTTGTTCAAATTTTCATTTTAGATTGTATATTATATATGATATTTTCACTTCCTACAGTGGACTGGACTGGGGCGGGGGAAATTATTGTTTCGGCTTAACTTCAAATGTTCCAAAAGGGCAAAGAGAAAGAGAAAAGAAGGATCAGCAAAGAATCACATTATTACTTCGTCTGTGGGGAGTGTATTTTCATTAAAATGTTGAGACCAAGTAACCCTCCAATACAACAAACTTTATATGGCCTCTTTAGCCTGAGGGATTGGGTGATGAAGTCACTGATAAAGTCCACCAGGGACACAAGACTACCGTGTGTTTCCCCCCACTGGATAGTAGTCAAACTAAGTCTGTCAGGTAAATGTCATATTTATGTTGTACATATAGTTATTCGTGCCCTGGATGTGCATCCCACAAATCTCCATCAACTGCCAGATGCTATCCTTTGCCATCGCCGCCCCCACCCTTTGGAACTCACTCCCACAGCCCATTAGAAACTCTGACTCACTACCTTCCTTCAAATCAGTGCTCAAAACCCACCTGTTCAAACTAGCTTTTTCGTAAACCGCCTTTTTTGTTTTTTTCCCCCATGTAAAGCGTCTTTGAGTGTCCAAAAAAGCGCTATACAAGTTCGATTTATTATTATTATCCTATCAATATGGGCCAACATTTCTAGAGAATGCTTTCAGCACCTTGGCAGTTCTGAAGGCGAAAGGGGGTCAAACACAGTATTAGTAGGGTGTTCCTAATAATCCTTTAGGTGAGTGTATATTGTACTTTCTTGTTCTTCCGAGTTTGTATCTCTACGGTTGAAATGCACTTATTGTAAGTCGCTTTGGATAAAAGCGTCAGCTAAATGACATGTAATGTAATATTTCAAGGCAATACGGAATGACGACTGGCTGATTAACTGCTCGTCAACTCCATTATTGTATACGATACAAAAGAATAACTGATGTCAACCTCCTGGGTTAGAGAAAAAAAATGAACTGATTAAATAAACAATTACAACAAAAACCTGCTCCAGCTGGTTGACAATCAGACAGGAGGACATATTTTTAGATATTTGCAACAGTTACCAACTCTTGTCTGCGTCAAAGAAAGTCATAGGTTAATACTTCATCTAATGCCAACATTAAATGGAACTCCTCAGCTTGTGGTTGATTACGTAGGAAATCACGTTCAAGCGGTTCAAATGTGAAACACTGCTGCTAGGCAACAGCAACACAGACCCCAAACGCCACAGAAGAAAACAATTGCGCGAGAGGGCCAAATGCAATCGCTATTTGACTGAAATGACAATACATTAAACAATTAACTAACCATCCCCTGAAAAATGAACTTTCAAGGCCTCTGTCATTTCTGAGAACAAGATGTAACAAGCTTTTAAAAAAAGATTCACTTCCGATGCGTCAGAGTCCGAAGAGTCACATGGACTGACAGAGGCCCGTCACTGATCTACAGCATACAACATTTCCAATCATCATCTCATGTGATAATAAACATCATCTTATGTGATAATAATCACCATCATCTGGCTCTCAGCAAGATAACTGCAGCTGGAGCTCAAATGAGTAGTGGAGAAAAAGGGTGACTCTAATATGCTTTTAGATGGATTGAGTTGTACAAGCCTGAAATGTGATCACAATGCTGGTTAGCTTTCCAATCCAAACCTCTCGGATGACGTTGTGCTACAGGCCGGGACACTGGAGGGCAATTCATGACAAAAGCTGCAACGAGTACAGTCCGCTCTAGAAGTGCAGAGGGGCCCAAAGCCTTTCACTCCCATAAACATATCCACACCTCTGGACGATTAAATCGCAAATAGTGGAGCGGTATGGGCTGAAGATTATGGTGTTTGACTAAGTTATTGACTTTAGCATTGGCCTTATCACAGTAAGATGTTTAAGAACCAAAGCCAACTCGACACGCGCATGTCCATTGGACCTGACTGATATTCACGCGCTGCCTCGACAAAAGAAATGTAATAGTATTTGTGCTTCCTGTCTCTGTTGCCATTTCAATAAAGCGTTTAATAAAACTGTTTTTTATATTGCTTAATCTACAGGAGGTTTTCTTCCACTTCATTTAACCTCTTTTAACTCCATTTGCGCTCCCCTCAGTCTCCTACTGCACTGTGGTAATGCGATACAGGTGTGATGCTCAGGTCCGATTCAAACGCAGCCCAATAATTCAAACCAGATTCTTCTGTCGCCGTACTTGGCGTTACACTTTGCTGCGTATCGTATTGCCGCCAAATTTCAGTCAACAGATTTACATAATTACGGGAAAGGCTGTGGGAGATGAATAGGAAATTCAGTTAAGGGGCGGGGGGGGGGGCACCTCTGATGCCAAGAGACCAATGTCAGTATCCTCTGACCCCAATCACAGAGGGGAGGGTGGGAGGCAGGCAGCTATGCCTACGGTCTTAAATCCCTTCGTGAGGTGGTTATTTAGTCTGTGTGCCTGTCAGCATGCAGAGGAGACCAGGGAGTGTAGCATGCTACAGTGACACCTCATGGACGAACCGCCGTCCTTAAGGGACGCCCCGGTCCTCGGGGCCAATGCCCCCCCATCATTTTGACACCGGAGTCGGGCTATTGCTGCTAAGTAACCTGAAACTCACCCAGGGGCTGACCCCAGTTTGTGAAGTCACAACACAGGGTCAGCTTCCTGTTAGCAGGGCTGGCATGCAAGGCCGTCATCAATCCTCTGCTCCTCACCATGGCCTCCTGGAGCACGGTGAGTACGTGCTGATTCACCAGTCTGTAGCTTGAAGGGCCAACGGTAAAGGCTCGAGATGTGTGACTGGATGGACTGGCCGACGGCCCTGAGACTAACGTCTTCCCCTTAGCGTGGAAAGATACATAAATGGAGAAAAGTGCTTCTGAAAGGAAGGCAAACAACTTTGCCCTGTTTGTAGTATGCCCCCTTTAGAAAAAGAAAAAGCTGCCAAATATAGTTGTTCAACATTATTTTAATTTAGAGTGTGATCACACTCATTTTACTATTTGGAATAAAAGTGTTGTGGTCTTTTACAAGGGAAATCTTTTTTTATGTGCATGTTGTGTTTCCACAAGGCCCCAAGGAAAATAGTAGGGCAAAGAGAAGGATGAATATATGGTTTGTGGGCAGGTGCCTATCCTGGTTCGTGCTGGCCACAATGTCTCTCCCTTCCACTGCTTATGAATGGCCGCATTATATTTTCTTTGCTTCCTTCTTATTTTGTGGATAGGCTTTACGACAGATTTTTTTTTTATTGGTAATACCGCCCAATTGGAGGTCACAGGCAGAGCCTGGGCTGCCATATTGTGTGGATTCCACTTCATCTGTCCCCATCACTCACTTTTCAAACGGGTTGCTTTTAAAGTGACTGCTGACGAGAGCTACTTATCCAAATGTCTGCAGTTATGTTAACAAGTCCCAAGTGTGAGTGGGGCACAGCGAGAAATGAAGAATGGATGATCTACGAATTGGGATTTACTTGGGTCATGGTTATGGTTTGGTTACACATAAAAGTAGAAAACGTTTGCATCTGGCAAACACCCTTATTAAACCACATGCCTACTTCATGGAGACCATTCGTCAGGTATGGAAGCAACCATCTTGATAACACAAAAACGACCATGTAGGGCATGTAGGACGTAGAGCTGTCCAATCAAAATAATAACCATAGATTAGCCGAGGCTTCCAACATGACACAGTCAAAAGGGATTTCCATACGCATCATGCAGCTTTTCTATCAGGAAAAGGAGTTTTGGCTTGGTGAGGATGCAAGTATTGATTAGAAGGAGAGATTCTGTCATATTTCCTCACGGAAAAGGATAGCTCCAGTATGCGTATCACGCATCAGTTTGTTGAGTGTGCATTTATGCACACATGACGTGCAGAACTTGTGTGGGTGCCAGACTAAGCCATCAGGATAAGGTTAGGAACATATGAGGTATTAGCAGACAGCATTGCTGGAAGCTGATGGATGAGCTACACCTGAGCCTGGAAGAATAGAGCCGAACGGTCGACTCGCCCAGAGTCACTCACTAAGTCCAGATTGGCCAGTCTGTGTTCGGGGGTTGTGTACACCACACTTATATATGAAACATCACAAAAAATATATTACACTGACATGGTTTAGTGCTAATATTAATAGTAATGACACAATTAAATCTCCGGTCTGAGTCCCAGGAAGTAAAATAGTGCAGTAAAACCAAGAGCGCATGTCTTTCACAATGAAGATAGCTATAAAAAGGATTCCTCCATTAAGGGATACAAATGAAAAAGCAGCAAATTTGCACATAAACAGAAGTCTGAGAACAGGAACCCTTGGATTTCTGTTTCATTGGATCAAATTCTGAAATGGAATGCTGCCCCCATTTAGGAGTAAAAGCCGGGTTTGGTTCACCTCGGAGAGCTCGGGGCATTCTCTGCTCATCTGGGTTTGTTCATCTGTGACCCTGCCATGTGAAAAACGTTCATGTTTGCAGTGCAGCTTTGAATTCAGCACAATTTACTATACACAATAGTTGATCTTACCCTAAAAATGCTTGTAGCAAAAACACCACAACATGGAGGGCTTGCTATTTAGTTTTTAATCAGATAAAATGGTGTAATCTGTGATTATACTGGCGGATTGGAGTTGAAGTCCTCAGACCGAGTGCTGTCCAGAGTTCAACCCGCTCTACTTTATGCTTAATAATAACAGCTCAAGGCTCTTAACTTGTAGACCCATGAGGACAGTGATTAGATTAATGTGCTACACTTCCTGTCCAGCCTTCATGTGCCACAGCCAGACAATACACATACTGTAATATAACAAACACACTGCATACCATTCCCTTTCATTTCAATTGGCACATGAAGCTCTAAACTATTTTCATATTAAATGATACAAAATGAAAAAACACATACATGGCTTGATTTTCTGAAAAATATTTGACTTAAATTCTGTAAGAACAAAATACAAGAGGAGAGGTAGAAACCAGCTGATGAACAAGAAACAAATAGCTATTGTGCGGTCAACTGTGGCCTACAACACGCTGTTGGTAGCCAACTATGTGGATTGGTCCATTAATTCAGCATGAGGCAAAGAGTGTGAGGTTGAACGTGTGGTTTCTAACTCTCTAATGAGCTGGAAAAAGGCCACTGTTGAATTGAAGCTTAAGTTAGAAACCGGCTCTCCTTCAACAGCCAATTTATAAAAAGAAAACCGTTGCAGCTTTAGAAAGATTAGCTGTCGTACAGGGTAACACTTTATAATAACCACTGGTAATTAATTGTAAATTTACAGTTAATTAAACTTTGGTTATTTTACCGTCTATGCACAGTTCATTGTTCCACACATGTGAACCATATCAAGTTATCCGTTAACGATAGATTAAACTCAATATCCCCAAAAGAAGTTCTTACAACTGGGTTGCAATTACAAACAAATACTAAACTGTTAGAATACACTTATAGCATAACTAATAGTTAGTATACAATATTGATTATTTTTTCCATTGTTTAAATAACAATCTAAAGTTTAACCATCAACTTACCCTATGCTGATAATTTACTATAAAATGACGTGATGCATAAACAATCTACTGAAAATGCGTTCAACTGTTCGCACATTACCTCTCATTGGTCGGATTTATCAATCAGGATTGACTGAGGCCGTCAGGTGGAGATGAATTGTGAACTTATCTGGCCGCTTGCTTCGCACAGAAGCAATAATTAACAATGTATGGTGTGGTTGTGGTCTCCTAACATGCATACATTCCATAATTACATCGTGTCCATGCATGTTTAAATGTGCAGTGGGTGACGTTTCTGCGCACGGCATCCTAATTGCTCAGAAATAAACTCAAAAACAGACATGGCCGGGACATTATTTTACTTGTTTCCATGGAGACATCAGTATTTGCAATAATTTGTCAAGTTAAACTTTAGACTTTCTGGCGTTACAATGTGGCAGGTAACAACAACAAAAAACACTTAAGAGGCAATTTAAATACTAAAGTTTATAAGCTTTTGTGAAACTGAAGCGAAACTCTGACTTTGTACACTCAGCTATGGTTCTCCTGTTAAACTATTTAGTTGAGGTTAAATGGAATATGTCTAACAAATGGTCAAAATTGCTAACGCAGCATAATATGCTAAAGTTGATGCAGAATGAGTACAGGAAATTATAATTCATAAGAATTGGTGGGTTCTTTGGAAAGCATGCTCACACACAAACATTTGTGCGTCCCGCAATCGGCCCAAAGTGTTGTATAACGAAGTAGCTGATGTGCACTTGGCTGGCTTCAACAGCTAATGTTGGCATCAACATGGATCTACACAGTTTGTAGTCAATGCTAGCCCCTTCTCTGAATAGTTTAGGTGGACTGGTGAAACACCTTTACAGTCTGAATACAGCCAATATCTTGGAAATAACTAATTCTCATTCAGAGAAACCATCATTTACACCCTCACTCAAGCTCCTTTTTTTTTTTTTAACTTGCGCTGGTGTTTATTTAACAGCTGCTTTCATGAGCCCCTTAGCCCCTCTTTGCCCTAATAACTGTAAAACCATTATTTGGCCTCTGGGACAAAAGGCCTTGGCCCATCACACACGCTTCATTAATAAAGACAGGAAGCAGTTGCCGGCTGGCATAGTAGATGACACCACAGCGGTATCCTCTCCTCCTGGAAGGGTAATAGAGGCTGACATCAGGGGGTGATAAAGAGGCACACTGACTTAATGAGGTGGGACTTTACTGGACGGAGATGAGTGTTTGAGTGACTGACGTTTAGAGAAATGGACTATTGCTGACAATAACTTGATAAAAACAAAAAACACAAATAAAGGGAGAGGAACCGGGATTCACTGAACAAGGTGATGAGTGCCACTGAAAGAACTTTGCGGTCTAGAGGCGCTGGGCTAATTCAGATGAAAAGCTGCCGATTGGCCAGAGTCAAAGGGCTGTAATGGAAGCCACATGCAAGCCAAACATGGCAGCGCATAGACACAGTAACACACAGAGCCAGGATGGCTGATATTCTTTCAAATCCTGACCAGATGAGGCCAGCATTGTTTTATTCTGAGAGCTGTTCAGCGTCATTGAGCCTCGCCGAGGCCTCCACTCATGATGGAATACCTCTTTTTCCAAACACCCATATGACAGCACACAGGGGTTTGATGAATTAACAAGAAAAACTAGTTTTTCTAAACTTGCCGACATTAAATATACTTGGTCTCTGCCCATGGCCATTCTTTGGAGACGTTGGTGGGGGACTGCAGGAGGAGAGCTTGGCCAGACAAAAAAAAACGCCCACTAGCAGAGAGAACTCTTGTTTTGTACTTCAACAAGAAGGAAAAAAAGTGCTGTTATTTTAAACACACAATGACATGATCGCAGAAGTAGATTTAACCTTCATCTACGCAGCAGTTTGATTCCTTTCACCCGTGCGGATAGATATATATATATATATATATATATATATATATATATATTTTAGACATCACCACAGAGAGGTGAAGTGACGGAGGGGCTCTCTGCAAGTGAAAGGGACTCGCGACTGAATCCACGCCGCGTCGCACGCGGCGAGACAACAAGCTCCAAACAAACAGGCCTCGTCCGCAAATTCAAACCAGCTGGAAACTGCAGACGCGCTATTAAGAAAATGACGGAATGGAGCGGCTAACACTTTTCCAAACACCCGGAATCTCGGCAAAGCCCTCGTGTTTCAGAACACTTTGCCAGCGGAACCCACAGTCTGACCGGTGGGAAGGAGATCTTCTGAGATGATGATCAGAACACGGCTCCACTGACTAGAGGACGGTAAACGAGAGGAAACATGCCACTGCATATATCATGTCCTCCATCTATTATGATGGGATCAAATATATTTTTAGAAACTCACTCCGACTCTTGCCACCCAGACAGGACTAACATTTACTTCCATTCTTAGTGGAATTGGCTGTTCTGGTGCTCCGTTGTGGTGATGGACAGAACCTAGAAATACCAACCACAAAATGTGGAAATTCAATTAGATGAACTTAAGTGTTTCATAAAGTCATAGGTGGCTATCCAGAGGAATTCGCATAAAACCTTGGGTCGTAGTGCACAGACGCCCTCACACACACACGTCTAACGCTGGAAACCGGAGAACGGTGACACACACAAGTGGTCGGAGACCATCTTGCGAGTCACTGTAACTAGCTACCGTCAGGCTAAAAAAACTACAAAGAGCACTTCCTCCGTCGTGCTGATGCAGGACTGGAGCGCTTATCAAACACTGCGACCTGCGGCGTGGTTTAGACTTTGCGAGCCCACTGCAGCCTTTCCACAATCTCCCTGATGCAGCAGTGTATGGAAAATACCCCTTTACGAGAAGAGGGTTCTCCTGCTTCTGGTTGTGAAAAAAGGGTTCCACAACAAACTGCTCATGCCAATGAGTGGCACTGCATGTGAGCTGTAGCTAACAACAACGGTTTGTTGATGGAAAACAGGGACCACACACAAGGGCTATGAAAACCCAGTGGCATGGAGAAGTATACGTTAAGTCCTTGGTTTGGTTAATGGGTAGTTTGAACAAGGAGTCTCAGAGACCACTGGGAGCCCTTTTTCCACTGAAGAAAAACACTTCTTATCTAGAGTAAATGTACGTTGTTGGTAATGATTGGCCTTGTGGCATTGCGGGGAGCTGGTCAAGCTATAATGGAGAATCAAACAACTGGTGTAGCAGAATGAAGTCAAACCTCTGTGTGTTGTAATCAAAGCTTCTCTGTGAGTCGTTTACACAGCGGCCTGGGAGCGTGCGCTTTTAGTGCAGGTGAGAGTCCACCACTAGCCGCTGCTCTGTGCTAATTAGAGCGGTTACAGGTGACAAGGCGTCGTTCTTTGTGTTTAGCACCTGTGAAGATGATGCCTTGGGACATTTTGGTCTTTATTTGGTAAGGACAGTGCAGATATGGGAGGGGCTTATGTTAAGGTTTTATGGTCTGCACTGCAACCACTCGGCTAGCAAGATGCCTCCTTTTGCTTGATTCTGCAATTAAAAAGGAAAATCACATTTGTAATGTGCAATATTTAATGCGCCCCATTTGCAAAATAATATGAGATGAGAAAATGAGATTAGTTAGCTTCAAACAATATCTTTGAGACGGATCTAATCCTAAATCCAACATAATGGAAACAGACTCCCCTCCACTCCTCTTTGCATCAATAACCGCGAGGGCTGGGGGGGGGGCAGACATCAGACAGTCAGCCGACTGTCTGAGTCAGGCCAAACATAACCTGCTCCACTCTCAACTCACTTCACTTATGACCTGCCAAAAATAATTCCTCGCTTTCTATGTGACAGATAAAGTGGACTAATGAAGTGCTCTTTACTGTTAGCGCAGTAAGGGGATCTGGTAAAAAGTGGCACCTTGATGGCAACCAAATGCAAAACATATTGTCGGACATAGACCTTCTCCTCTGTTCAATACAAGGGGGGATTACCCAACATTTGTCAAGCATTTGGCCATGTGGGGAGAGACTATGCTCGGAGCGGATTCAGGGTCTTCTCCACCGTGCTGAAGCAGAAACATGCACGTTTGTAGCGTGGCCTCCAACAGGAACTTCCTCCTTCCTGTTAGGACTCACGAGTGACGCATTCATTACGTTGGCCTAGCGCTACATTTTCTGCCATCCGTCACACCCATTATGCCTTTTATCATATCATTCCCTGTGAAATGGAAAACGGATGTGGCTGTTATGGAAGGATGGAGACAATGAGTGGCAGCAGGCGTTTGAAATTCCTGATTATTTCCAGGCCGTGTCTGGGAGTGAGAGATGGCGGCGGGGCCCGGGGAGCCGTGGTCCAGGGTTCAGGTAAACAAACAGCGTGGCCCACACTGGGCCACATTATGACTCCTTAACATTGAGGAGTCTGTTTGGACAGTGGAGATGTAATCAAATGATTTTCTTTTCTTTTTTTTCTGGAACAAACCTTGGGGTGAGGTTTTCACCTCAAGCCTGAGTTGGATATGGAGAGGAAAACAGGCTTTTGAAGGAAATCTGGAATAGTTCGTTGTGTTCCCATTCCACTACAAAGGAATTCAAACCATGGAAGGAAGAATAAATAAGAGATAAATACTGCAGATGTTTCCAAATAGAACTGGACTTTTCTTTACTAATAAGAAATGGATCCCCATTTGCTGTGATGGCCCCGAAGGAGACACTAGTACCAATAACTGTGAGAGTTTAAAACTTGATTACATAAAGAGTATTATTTTTGTATTAAAATGTTTTCAAAAATGTCAAATTTAAATAAGAGGCATTAGAAGTGTGTTTCCTTCTCACATGTTATGAAATCAAAGTAGCCCAAAAGTGAAGAAACTTGTGAAGATACTTTTTTGCAATCTCATTCATTCTTGTTTGGTATAGTAAATATTAAATGTAATCAAAGGGAAACATTGAAAAAACAAATGAGAAAAGACATCCAAATTATACTGTGCATGAAAAGTACTAGACCCTAGGAAGAGCCTCATCCTTGCTGCAGGAATACACAATATCCAAGAGCTGACTGTTACACAATAACTTAGCGTGCACGGCCATGTCTGATTCACAGGCCTGTGGAGCAACAAAGAAGTAAACACACAACCGCTGACAAGAATGTCAACTGTGGAAAAACTGAGTTCATGAGCATTGTTTTACGGCATGAGTCAAAATCCAAAATCCACTTGTGGAACGTACCATCTCCAAGACTCGCATCACAGAAGAAAGGGAACGAGGCGAAGATAGTTTGCATTGGTAAATGTGAACAGTCTTGACAAGAAGGGGAGTTACGAGGGGGGCGGGCAGGCTGCATAGTGCTTTTTTTCTGCAAGTCTGTGTGGGTCATATGGTTTTTATCGAAGCACAATCACATGAGCTAATGGCCGCAATGGGGGCTGGCCGTGCCAAGACTACGTTGTGTCTCTGTTGACTATGGGTCAAAAGCTTTGTCCTGGGGGTGAAGAGCTGAGGGAGGGGCCTCGACTGGAATATGTCAAATGAGCAGAGATGACATGGATGAGAAAAGAGCAAAGAGAGCTGAGAAGATGTGAATGGGTTTCTGCGTTACAGATCATTCACACTTTTGCTTACATCTCCGTTTCTGTGGTGTCAGAGGAGGGAACAAACATTTTCTCTTGTTATTTTATATCCAGACCAGGTTGGAGAGGTTGGGACTGGAGTCTTAATGTAAACTATGTTTATTTTTCATTGTTTTCTGAAGTTTACCCCAGTTCAACAAGTCCAAAGGTTTTCTACAGATTTACTACAATAATGAACCCGCTGCAGCCAAACAAGCTTTGATATAATTCAATTAATTCTCAGTATTCATTCACATAATCTGAATTGATCAGGCAAAACAATGTAATACCTAATAACTCCCCTCAATAGCTACTACTTCCATTATTCAGTTGTCACTGTGTGGAAAACACAAACTCTTGCTCATTACTTTTTGATAATTCTAAGCAAGCATTTTCTTCTGATAAAGTGCCTCCAACCTCTCCAAATAGCTTCAAAATAAATACCTCCAGCCAAACAGCCCCCGTTCTGCCTGCTGCCACCTACACTAACCACTAAACACAGCGGGCTCCCCAATGAGGCAGAGGCGTGTTTTATGGAGCCACAGAGAACATCTTAATGACACTGCGGACCACCACAATGGCACTCTGCTTGCAGGCCACGCAGGGAAATTTAGCCCAGGCTCGGGAGGCGGGAGACTGAAGGGGTCTCACCCCCAGTAGAAGAAGATAAAGGTGAACCCAGTGGTGACCTGGTTGAGCCTCGGCAGATTTTGCAGTGTTTTTAATTCCTGATGCCAGCTTTGCTGTGCCCGAGGCCTGCAAAATATGATACGCCAAGCTTAAGTGACTGAGAACTAATTGTTGTACTCGACCCCTCCTCCCAAAGAAACCTACAGATTTCTTGTAGCATCAGTAGCATCAGTCAGCTAATCAGCCCCATATGACGGTTTCACAACAACGCAGCCTGGTGAATAACACACAAATTAAGTAAATGCAACGCATGGCGCGCATCCAGACAAAAAGGTTTCCTTTGTGGAGTCAGCCGCACTAACTTGCCTAATTTGTCTCTGAGAAAAGAGAAGTTCACATCCCTCTGAACGAGCACTCTACTGACTTGGAGAAGGATGAATAAAATCACATTGACTTTCATTTACGTTCCGTATGAACTCAGTTGGGACCAAAGAGAAAGTATGCAGGCTCACACTCCACATGCACACAAGGAGCTCAGGCATTGCACATTTTCCAATATGTACCGGTTGCACAAGAGGAAGCAGAGGGGGAGTGTCCGAACATCCATAGAGGCGTACTTAACAGATGAAGCCGAGGCGGAAACATGGCAGCGCGGTCCCACCTGACATCCAGGGGTGCTCCCAACAGCCCTTGCCCCCGGCCACATGAACACGAGGCTATGATAAAAGAAAACTTCTGCCCCGGCCACATCAAAGCAGGGGCGACCTGCTGTGGCCCCAAATCCTTCACTAGCGTCCCCCGGTATCACTTTCAAACACACAGGGCAATTTAATAAAGAGATGGACGGCTAATGTCTCCCACCCACGCTCCAGCCAGCCGGGGTCTGCCGTGAAACCAGACCTCTGCCTTGCATCACGGAGCCAGACATCGAACGAGCCGTGCAATTGCAACGCAGCAAGCCCGGCTCAACAATAGGCACACACTAAGAGGAGGAAAGGAAGAAAAGACTAAATAATAAATGCTGCCTGTTTATGGCAGCATTTATTACGTAGTCAGCAGAGAAATCCTGGCTCAGTGTGTAGGGGTCAGTACATCATTTTCTAATACAACCCCCAATAAATTAACCTGAAACATGCAACAGAAAAGTCTCGGCCTCACGTGTGCGGAGATGATATTCAAGCTGTGGAAAGAATCAGAGCTGTGCAGCCAAACCAGGATGGGGAATCTCCGTTTGCAGTGGGTTTCATTTTATCGACCGTGACAGGTTTACCGCTCCTTCCGTTTTGAAACAATAGTGTATTGTCGTCGTGTGACGCCGTTACACTGATGGACCTGATAACTCATCCTTAACGTGGATGTCGTCGGGCACACATGGAACGCATAAGAAAGGGCTTTGAATGAAAGCTAAAATTTCACACTGCAGAAAACACAGACGCTCTGCCGGGCTGTTAACATCTGAGCATGTGAGCTTCCCCGACATAAGATAACAAAAAGAAGCGTCCCCCCCGGAGCACTTTACAGTCAAGAATCCCAATTATTTCTATGCGCTTGGATTGCCGGTTTAACGTGCACTCTCTGACTTTCAGTCACAGACTTTGAAAGAAGTAAGACCTCAAAGACGTCACGCTGTTGTTTATTAATCCATCATTCCCCAGATTGCGCTTACAAATCTATCATGCACTCCTCACACGTGCCCACATGTGTTGCAGCTGATGGCTTGCATCTGGTTTGAAAACCTTACGTTTGAATCCGCCTGTCTAGGTCTCACGGACACAGGCGAGAGCGTTCCGCAGTCTGGATCTCATTGTTCATCTGCTGTGGAATGAATCCCTTTGAAGCTAGTGAGGAGACATGCTCCCTTCTCCAACACCAGAAAAAGACATCTCTCCATCACTGAGCCATTGTTATGTCCAACAGGAGATAATTACGTCGGCCCACGTGTGTGTGTGTTTTTGTCTGTCCATGTATACTCCTACCTTACGCTGCACTAAAAAAAAACCTTTTATTCAACCGTTGATTGACTGCTGACTCCTCAATCACTCCTAACTGTCCCAACACAACTGAGACACCGTGGGAGGGAATCTGCTCACTTGTATTATTTTGGCCGGTGTGTCTGGCTAACAGCTAACGCATTGGCGTCGCTCGGCCGTCGTGAGATAGTTATAACTTGAAACTTGGATACACGCATTGAGACAGAATGGAGACATCTATCTGCAAAGATCGGTTGACTACGAGTACAAAACATGTCAACAAACAAGTGAGATAGTTTCATTCAATCACAGATTACAGCAGCAGTGTGTGCCGACACACCTGGCACAGGTCTTTGAACGGCTCCTACTGTTCATCATATCCCGAAACCGTGACCGAGACACATGACCTCACATTGCTTGTCATGTTTCCTGTATGTACCTGCATGTATACCATTACCTAGAGTTAAAGTCTTTTTCCTAGGTTTAAGTTGTTCTGCACTTCCCAGTTCCAGATGTTATTGCTGGGAAGCGGACACAGATAGAGAATAGTTCTATTCAAGCCACTTGCATGTGTATCCTATCAAAAAGTCAAAATCAAACTTTCAGTGAGAGGGAGCGAGCAATGCTACACTGGATGGCACCACATGGTTGAGATTCATGAAACAGAAATATCAGAGAGCTCAGATCAGAATGCATGGCTTTGATAAAAAAAAAAAAAGGATTATGGGTGGGGGTTATGACAGTTGGAAGGAAGGAATATGTATTGAGAGGACAGCGTGCCAAATGTGAAAAAGAACATATGAAAAAGATTACATAATGCCATGCACATTTTAATGTGTGCGCCTCTCTGATGCATGAATAAAGTGTGGTGGTTACTTACAACATCACAATCAGTTGTTTTTGATAGTTCAACAAGCAATGTTATTGTGTATACCTCAAACATGTCACGCAAAAGAACAATATGTCAAACTTGTGGGACAGATGAGTGGTACAACTCTTTCTTTGAGCTTCACTGCAAAGCTTTTGCCAAATGTCTCTTAGATGTGACATTGGTGCAAATGCATGCATGTGTGTCAGAATCAAGTTCAGACTTGATAAGCCCTGATACACCAAGTGGTTCATACGGTCATTTTAGACACAACTTCTCTTCCTTGCCCATTTGTCCTAGAAGAGGGATCCCCCTCTGTTGCTCTATCTGAAGTCTCTTCAGTGTGTGTGGATCTGTGTGTGTGAGTATGGGAGGAAGGGGGGGGGATTCCTTATCTGAATCGTGGATCTAAGGTTTGAGGGTGTTGCATGCTCTACTGATTGTAAGGCCCCATGAGGCAAATTTGTGGTTTGTGATAATGGGCTGAATAAATACAACTGCCTGATGATTGATGGAATGAGAGTCAGATTAGAGTTTGGCGCTGAACAACGCACACTGAGCTAACAGTGCACAGCAGCACATCTGATAACGGCTTCCATTTTGGCTTAATTAGGTTCTTTCAAAACCCGACGGGGTGCCTTTTTGTTCCTTTTGGGGGCTTCACGCGTCACTTGTTTTCTTTTGCTGTCCCAAATGTTTTCTTATCTTACTTATTTTCTTATTATTGGACTCAGGTGGGGAGATGGTAGACTTGGATATTAGCTAACAGCTTGTGGTCTGCGCGTTGGGGGGTTTTAGTTCTGATGCCAGAGGTTTGAAGTCAGCCACCTGCTAGCACTAATTGCCTGGTCTTATTCAGCAAAGAGGCCCTTCACTCCCGCCCGGATGAGGAGGAAAAACTGGGAATGGAATGCAAATTGTTATAAGCCAGTGGTAAATGTCTGAGGGATGAATGGAGGGAGGAACCCAGGTCAACACATTCAGAGTACTTTAATAAGCAGGATAGGTCAAGAGTTCAACCTTCCCCCTGAGGTGTTTGTGTTTACGAGGGATGGAGAGAGAAAGTGAAACCAATTTAAGCCACTACCTATTACACAATGACACAACTGTCTCCTCCTTCAAAAGGCACCTTCCTCAATAAAAGGTTCCACAAAAAGACCAAAACCATCAGTTACTGCGTAGCCAAAGTCTGATTGGGCTTCATTGTGGTTCCAAACCTAAGAACATGTGGTGCGTGGAGCTACATTGTAACATGCGCACAGGGATAATACCACAGCTGATTTTAAGCGGGCAGAATTTTGTCCATATAAAGGCTAGATGCGTTGCCGGCGAACAGAGTTGAACGTTCGCACAAATGCCGGCCATCTTGGTACGGTCAGATCGCTCACCCATAACATTGTGTTGGTAGTGATACATGGACATTTTATACAATCAATTTCCAACCGATTTTTAAACGGTTTGGTTTAAACGTCAGAAATGTATTTTACATATATTTATATGTTATGTTCCGGGGTGGACGCAGCACTGTCATTTTGAGTTGCTGCCATACACACAGCAGTAATTCTGCCTTTTCACTGTGACTGCTTCACTCATTCAAGAAGCAGGAGAAGCACTTTAGAAAGAGTTATACAGGTTAACAACATTGTGCAATAGGCTGTGGTTTAACCAGCATTATAATATGGGTTGATGAAATCCAGCGTTCTCATTGGTTGAGAGTGAGTCACGGGGGCCGCATTATTGAGCGATAATGTACAGTTGCTGTTCACATCACTTCATCATCAATAATGTAACGGTTCGAGGGTTGCCGGCCCTCCCCTCCGCGTCAGGCCTTACGCCCTTGAACTGTTACATTATTGGATGATAAAGTACACGCTCTTGTACCTTATTGCTTTAGTGAAACAGGATAAACTGTTAAAGCGTATTAATACAATTGTCTTTTTTTCAACAACAAAAATTCTTACGGAATTACAATTTAGAACCAAATTGTGTGTGTGTTCATACCTGGGCAATGTTCTTGTTGAGCAAGTAGACACCGTATTCAAAATGAAAGCGCTCTCCTCTTGGGTACAAAGGGAATCTGTTGAAGACAGAAAAAGAAAAGCATGGCATTACACGGCTGATATATTACACTTGATCCATTGCCAACAGTCTAGCAGCAAAAGTGTCAAGACGCAGTCAAGCCAACATCAGCCTTTAATCCATTCTGTCAATTATATTGTAGATCCATGCATGTGAATCGGTCAATAAAGGATGCTGGGATTCAAAGGGTCTTGTTTGCTTATTAGACTTACTGAGATATTCAAACAACTGCAGCACTTTGGCCTTTGCAACAGGCAATTCATAATTATTATTAAAGTGTCCTTGTAGCCAGCAGCGCAGAATGACGGTAAAACCTCCTCGATGCCAGTCAAGTGTCATTAAGGATGGGGAAGATGGATATTTTTTGTCATCCTTTGGGTTGGGTGCTGAGTAGAGAAGGGAATATGCTGACATGGAGAGGGAACACTCTTTGCTATCAGGGGCTCAGGGCTGCAGTTATCCCTTCCTGTCATTATGTGGTTATGTCTCCTCGAATCACACGGAGGAGGATACTGAATTTTGTGGAAACCAGCTTCATGAACAGAGCCAAGCATCGCTCTGTCAAAACCCACACCAGTTTTCATCAAAATACTTAAAAAAACACATCAAAGGGTTTATTCATCTATTGTAGATGTTCTCTTAATTCACCAAGAATTGGCATCAATAGGATATCATTCCAGAAACCTTGTAAAAGTATTCAACCTGCAAAGTGTCATGGTGATAATGACACCAATCAATAGATAGTTTTACACTCTTAACCTGTGGTGTCTCCCCTGTCAGTCTAAGACAGTATTCCATTTGCTCCATTTTTCTACTTTATCATGAAGACATTACGGGTATGAGCAAAACTGAAGAAGTCAGCGCTCTTAAACTGGAGTCTCAAAGCAAATTCATGTGACATCCATAAGCAATATCGTTCCCAGAAAACAAGTGTGACCAATTTGACAAGATAAGAGCCTGTGTCATTTCGGGACAGCGCTACCAGAAGCAGCAGATGTGCTCCAATGCACGTGTTCTGTACAGTATTTGCAGACATGTATTGAATGCTTTGCACATATATGTGTGTGTGTGTGTGTGTATCCGGCATGCCTTCTCTCTGTGTGTGCCCCCCCCCGGCGGACAGGGTCATGGTCTTTGGATAATCCTTTGTGAGAGCAGCTTCCCTCTAACTATGCTATGACCTATAAGTGCTTGAGGCGTTCGGAGAATACAGCAGAAAATACACTTAGTCAGCGCTGCCACTTCACTGGACTCTTCTGTCAACTGTGATGATGCTAACAGGCCGGCAACACAACAAGGTCCATGTATTGATTCAAGAGTGACCGTGACATTGCCATTTTAATCAGATCTCGACGCTCCAGAATCTTCTCATCGTTTCTGCATCTCTGCATTAGACTTTGGGACCATGATGTGGTTGTTTGTCTCCTGCTCGTATGAGCGGACAACCTTCTGAGCTTGTGCTCACTGTAACACCTCCTCTCCCACACATTACGCTGGGAAGTAAACGCTGAACAAATGGAGGTCTTTTTAGTTCACGCTTCCAGTGAGGCGCTGTAGCCTTGGGGTCCACGCTACCAGACACTTTTTGGCCATCCAGCTCTCGGGCTCAGGGTGGGAGACCCCACGGAGCAAGCGACATGCCGGAGGCCATTTCTCAACTCTGGGAAATAACTAACAGAGAGAGGAAGAACAACAAAACCGGCATTCCCAGTATCGCTTCCCCACGAGCAGATAGGACTTGTTTGCTGATGAACACTCACAAAAAGAAAAACAGAGCCACTTCCAACATACACAGACACACTCACACACACACACACAGTCATGGCCGAGTGATTAATGGGCGCTGTCCGCTGTGTCTGAAATCACACTGGAGAGCCTCCGGTTCACCAAACACCAGGAATTCCTCCCGGGGACGTCCAGTTAAGTCAAATATATTATTACACACCGGTAGGTGGGGAGTGGAGAGGCCTGAGGATGTAGGGAAATGGGGAGGTGCCAAATCATTTTGTGATTAGGTAGCTGGGACATTTTATATAGTATCTAATCTGATCAGAAATGTAACGTAATATGTAATGAGAAAAAGAAATAAAACTCCTTTAATAAAGAAAACGTTGCCATGAAAGCGCCCAAAAACCATAAAAGATGTATCAAACCACACATAAAGCCAGAGTACGAAGTCGCGACTAATAAACATTGCGCTCAAACTCATTAATCTATCATTTCTGCTGCTACAGTAGAACCAGGAAGTGGTGCTCCTGTCCTGTGGAGAAATCAAATGCTGTTTTTAATCACTCAGCCATCAGCAGCAACATAAACTGAAGTGGTGCTGCACACTAAACAGGACGAAACACAGGTCCTGGAGGAGTATGAGGGCCTAAGTGATGGAAGGTCCGGTACAAACAGATGCAAGTCTCACATCGGTTTGTGGCACTATAGGATTTTCTGCATATCCTTGTTTTCGCCCCTTGGAACTTGTTCTGTTGGTTCTTTTGTTTAATTCTGTTCTACGTATAAATCAAAAACCAAACCAAAAATCAAATAATCTCTATCTCAGTAGCTCCTTCTAAGATTTCCTCACTTTGCTCCATCAGGCCGTTCCCTCCGTCAGCACATCCCTACGTCGCTGCCCTCGGTGGCAGTTCTGTTCAAGGGTTTTGTCCGTGGATCTAACACAGCAAACTCAACATGACAAGAGCCATAATCAACACACACGCTCGCTTCAGCGTCCATTTAAAAACAACAAAAAAAGATATAATGAAACATAAAATGTGCTTTTATTTAGCTAATATCCAAGTTGAGAACAGAAGTAAAACTGTTGAACAGAAAAATAAAAATCCCCTCCAAAACAATCTCACCAATGGCGGACGTGTGAGTGTTGGCTCCGAGTGCAGACACAATAAATATGTAATTAATAAGTGTGGAGACCGGAAATCGTAAATAGACAAAAGCTGCGTCTCACAGGAAAGTCCCGTCTTTATAAGCAACAATACGTGCGCCCCGGCCTACCAGGGGTCCGTACACCGGCAGCTTTCAAATATAAAAAGGTCTATAGTTAAAAGGGAGGAAACAACCAATAAACTCACAGCTACAGGGAAAATAGGAAGGGATTTTCCTCTTTCTTCCTGATGAGGGATCTTTTAATAGCAGACCGACTTGCAGTGATCCACCACCTCCGATCAGGTGTCAGCAGCACGTGACACCTTTCCCTCCACCGGCTAAAATGGGCACTTTTGTGGGCTATCTGAGCAAAGAGAACTCTTTAAGTTAGTTTAAGCCGGTTACATGCATGGCACCTACTGCTGGGTTGAAATCTACATTGGTGTCTGGAGTTCTACAATTAGGTGGGAGCTAAAATGTAGACCAGTCTATTTGAGAAGGTCACCTGGTCAGCGAGGGAGGAAGGGGGCTCTTGTGAAATTCGTGGGGAGCATGTATATTTACTATTTAAGCATGTTAAAGTATATTGGACTAGTACCCTCTTGTGATGCATTAAACGGAGTGTAAAAAGTAGGACGCAGCTATGCAGGTGGGTGGTCGTGACTCACTTTGCCGTGGTTCACAAGGAGAGCGCTGGGAGGACTGACCTGTCGTAATGTACACAAAGGCTGAGGTCGCCACATGTGTCGACTCGCCTGTTTAGACATCCCAATTAATACTCCAAATGTTCAAAAACAACAGTTCTGGCTCACATGTCATAGACAAGGATTTGCAAATACGTACAGCCTCCGTTTTAATGGTGTGTGTGTGTGTGTGTGCGCGTGTTTGCAAATGTCTTCAACGTGCAATTTCAAACAGAACCATAAATCATCTGGGACTGCTTTAAAAAATAAAAAAACACACCTGCCTTGCAACTGTCAAAGCTCTAATGGCAGCGGTTACTATATAAATCACAGTGAGCTGTAATTCTCAATATCTGAGAAATGATTAGACTGAGCATCTGTCGGTGAATGTCGTTTTAATGACCGCGGCTGCACTTAGGACCACGCTGGAACGCGGACTATTAAAGGCCTCCTGAGTGATGTGGCGGTTGCTCGCTCTGTCATACTGGGTTTTCAACACAGCTCTTAAGAATATCCAGGGGTCTGCTGACCCCGGGGCTCCCATTTTATTTACAGTTTGTTTTTGTACATTGTTTTAAATTGCAAGCAGAGAGGGAGGAGAGGAGCTCCATTTGACCAGCAGCCAGACAGAACGCATCACCGTCTCTCTCCAAAAACTTAGCGGACCATCACTTTATCCAAAACGCAGCCTTAAAAAAAAAAATACATGACACAACGTCTGATCTCAAATCAAAAGATTATCACACGGGTTTAGGAATAATATTCCGACCCCGCGGCAGTTTCTAGTCAACACAAATTTTCATGATCATAGCTGCACTAATTAAGAGTCTACAGTCGTGCAAGCTGCAATGTGGGACTGTACTGCAGCACAGTGTGAGCTACATACTGCCATAGGCATTCGGAGGCATGCGGATAATGATACTAGCGAGGCAGAATGGTTAAAAAACCACCTATTTAGCATTATTTTAACTTCTGTTTTTAGAGTGAATGATACATTTTACATAATCATTAAAAGGTCATCCTTAACATGTTGACTTAAATGTCATGACAGGGGTTTATCCTCAGGGCTACTATGAATGTCTGAATACATCGTATTGTTGTTGCATATCTGGATTAAGTGGTGGACATATGCAACACTAGCAAGGCTAAAAAGACATAAGACTGAAAGAAAAACAGGTACGTTTGCATTTTCCCCTCAGCGCATGAAGAAGAACACACGGTCATTAGACATTCTCCGCATCCTTCAGGAAGCCATTCAGTGCAGATGTGCTGGTTGTTATCTATTTAATGAACTATAGACAACCGCCGCTGCTACACAGCTCCAATAAGCTGTGTAGCAACAGGGATTTCAGATGGAGGGCTTGTGAAGACTCCTCCGCGCCAGAGCGGTCCTAAACATTGAACGCATGCTATTGTCCTGGGGTGGTTTGGCATAAAACCTCAGAAGACAAGTAAACATCCTATTCCCAGGGTTGCCTTTGGAGTTGACATTTAGACCTAAGTAATGAACAAGTCGTTGGAATTTGATCCACCCTCATGGCTGCCAAGTTGATAGTCTCTTTTATCTATGAACTACTCCAAGATGTGCACATCACATTGCTTAAAGAATGAGTTATTCTATTGTGACAGACACGCCTCCTATAGAACAATAAATCATTCTCATTAGGTAATGAGTGCAATATTCATTTAAATATGGTTACTTGAACTCCAAATGGAGTTAAATTCTGTGAACTTGGTAAATAAAATGACGATGCAGACAAGGACAGTCAATAAATATTCAAAGACGGAGAATGTTGGTGAGGTGCCAAAATATCAAATCCCATTGACCCCCATTGTACAACATTGCCGTTGCAGCAGACGGATATGTTAATACCCCCCTGCAAGGCCCTCTCTGTACGGCTCGATACCTACTAGGAGTTGATGAAGTCCCGCTTGGGTTTCCTAAATTATTTTTCAAATTCTTATTACATCCTTAGAGAAATAATTGAAATACTCTGACCAAGTATTTTTGGTGTGGAAATAATCATTTTTGATTTTCATTCGGCAACCTCCAGTTCTGAAAAGTGAAACCAATGGAGAAGGGCCTTACACATTTGCTCTACTTAACATCTACTTACCACCTTCTGCAAGAAGAAGTCTGGTTCTACTGAAGTCTATGAGGAAATGGCTCTACTTCTCTTGACTTATTTCCTCGGTAAACATTGTAAACTTGAGTTTACGTTGCTGCTCTGCATTACAAATATGTTCACCTCATTTCACTGGTAGCAGAAAAGCTGCAGATTCGCAGTCTGTGGTCACCATGACCACATCCACTTCTTGTATACAGTCCATGGTTTAAAATAATATTACCTTTTGCACATGGACCATGTTCAGAGACATGAAACTGCTGAGGCCTCAAAACAATAACCTCCTGTCTTGGAGCGCACAGGTTCTTGTCATCTGCCCACCACTTCCTAGGCGTTCACATCCACCACCTCCACCAACAATGTATTTTGCGCTTGAACCCTGCACTGATGTGTAAATCCTACGAGTATCTTTTGTTACCTTTAGCTGTGATAAGGAACAAAGCAACCTGATGTACATGTACAAGGCAGCGCTTGCTTTTTAATGGCCGTGCTCTGGTCTCAATCAGACACTGGGCATCTGGATCGCATCTCCCTCCTTCTCCCCCCCATGCAATCAGAAACACTGGAACCGGTCTCTCCACAGGACAAAATGTGGGCTCAACATGTCATCAAGTCCAGAGAACTTCTTGAATTGGGAGTGTGTGTGTGGGGGGGGGGGGGGGTATTCATATTCCACACCTTAGTTTCAAACTTTGGAGGGGTACAAAGTTCAGATAAACACATGCCTTGAATTATTTTGCTGTGCTCTTCATATTCTCAACAGTCCGAATCCTATGCTTGGTATATAACGATTATTTTCTTGCTCAGAGCCATCAGACCAAGCAGCTTCATGTTGGGAGAAATCCAGCTCCACGCCTGATGCTGCAGCAGAGCAACAGACAAGGGGATGCTGAGCCGTACTTTAAGGACTTATTACAGCGCCACGTGTAACCAAACCGCCACACAGTTCCTTTTGTGCGCGCCATTATAATTGACCGGCTGCTTGCTAATCCGATCGTGAGCCACGTCACTTATCACCGCTGGCTGCCCCTTTCCGACACTTTAATCGCCCCTTTTTGGTAGACTTCTAGAGCTTGGCTGCTTGCTTCCCGTCTCCCACACGTCATTTTGCTGCGAGTCTGCAGGCCCCCCCGGGACCTCAGGGGTCATAAACATGTGAAGAAGGGGGTGCAAGTTTGCTGGCACATTCGGGCCCACTCAGGGACACCTAAGGGCGAAGCTGGACTGTCGTGTCTGTTCAACAGCCACGCGGCCGACGGGTTTATTTTTTCATCTGCCGGGAGTAAATATCCTGCACGGCAGGACGAGGAATGCGACTCCCAGAGAGCCCCTCCAGCTGTTGTCATGACATAATCACCCACACGGAGAGGGGCGGCCACGCCATCGCCGCGGTGCCTGATAATGGCTCGCTTTCTCAAACACTTTCTCCCGGCTGTTTTCTTTTAAGTGCGACACATGTGGACGCAAAAGTGTCGGTACTCATTCATGATTCATCCCTGTGCGCCTTCATGGGCCAGAGATAAGAAGTCATTAAGCAGGAGCAGGGAGAGCCCGTAGTTGGCAGGCTGTTCACAGCTTAACTCCCCAAAGGTAATCATTCTAGTTTGTGTGTATCTCACAAAAAGGCTTTGTTGTCATGAACCAAGAAGTGTAGAGAGTGACATGCTGCACAAGGTCGGGGTGGATTCCAAAAAGCAATACACTTTCACTCAGGAGACCGCAGTTCCTGTCCCGCGTCAAACCACAAGTCACCTTTAATCTATTCGACAAGTTTTGTACTTAACTGTTACTGCTTTTCGAGTTATTTTATCTCAAACCACAATCTTTTCGCTTTTTCTAAAAGTAGTAGTTTCCAGTGGGAGGACTGTATAAACATAACCAGACGGTTGCTAAGTAAGAGAACGCACAATTAAATAAGAATTTTTTGCAAGATAATAATTGTATCTATCTATCTATATATATAGATATATATACAGATATATTATTAAGTCAATGACCATTGAATGATAAACAGGACATGTGTACAATGTTGTTCCATGAGAACACATCAAAAAGGACTGAAATATTCAACAAGGCAGTGTGCCGCAAAAGAAGAATATTGGGCATAATGTAAAGGCTAATCATTGTTATTCTCCCCTTGCAGCTTTGACCGAACCTGGACTACTCACAGAGACACTACATCTACCCACACAGCTGACAATGAGTAACACTGCCTCATCGTCCTCCCATCTCACCCCCTCTCAAACTCATTGAAGGTGGTCCTGCACGTGTGGAATGTCAATGTGCATACCTAAGCATATCGCGTGTTTTTTCATCCCGACTTGATGCATAGTTACAAGACCATAAATTAAACAAATAATACTGTTATTACACTCACTGTAATTGCAGTCCCTGTACAATCCATGACAAACCACCCTGTCAAAGCCCAAGAAGAGGTTGGATTTTCTGTTTATAATTTCTTGCTCCCTACAGTAACATATAATTATCAATCCGGAATAGTTCACCAAACATGACTGTGCTTTGGAGGAAGCAAAGAGGTTACATCCACAGGGTGTGACTGAAATTTGCAGTCTCAGCTAGGCTTTTTTATAAATTCAGAGCAAGGAACTAGTTACAGTAGGCAAAAAAAAACAGCTACAGCACCCGCTGTTCAAGGGCAGTCAAATGGAACTATACCGGAGAAGTAGGCAGTAGCAAAAAATGATTGCCTCTTCATTTCAAACAGTCACCATTTAGGTTTACTAATAAGTTATCAAATTAAGAGGTAAGCGGTCCAATAGATGACATAGAATACGGAAGCCCCTGCACACACCTGGAGTCTTATAGAGAGTGATGCAGCGCAGCTACCAGCCACTAATGGAAAACAGGATACTGGAGTCACCTGGTCCTGGGCTGATAGACCTCTCGCGTTACTGCAGCCACTGTATCTTAGTTTAGCCAGGACATCTCTGACCCAGACGAGTTACAAATGCATGTATAGATAGACAAGTACTGTATCAGGTCACACCTCTCTCCTAGGCAACGTTCACACGGCAAGCTTCAGTACTGAAATTGGGGGTTTGGGTTTCACAATATTTTTTAAACGTGGCCAATATCTGATCATAAATTGACCGGCCTGCGGAAAAAAAAAAACGTTAGCATGTAGGTCAAACAAAGGCAGGTGAAGTAAGCGTTTATGGTTTTATTTATTAGTTGTTGCTCAGCGGATGACAGCAAATTTAGGAGCAGATGATAACGAGGAATAACAACAAAAAGCCAGATGTTTAATTAGGGATTTTTGTGGACCATTGGACACTACCTCTGTACAACGGTGAGTGTGCAGGACGTGTCTGAGCCAGAAGTGGCAGGATTCAAGATGTTGATAGTTAGCCGTTGCCATGGAGGCTTACAGAATAAGTGGCTGCATGTGTCCACGGCAATGCACAGTTGCCTTTAATATTCACTCGAACATGCTCCATAGAGAGACTGCAGAGAAAGCCAGATTCATCAAAGGTATTCTTTTAGGGCACAAATACATTTGTATCCACGGAAGCTACCATGCATGAGGTAGGATGAAAGCAGTTAGAAAATACTCACTGCAACACTCCATATTCAATATCTGAATTTATGATCCTCTTTAATCTGAAATATACAGCCTGAGAGTAGCAGTACATAAAAGGCTGGCAATATAAAAATTCTGTAAGTATTGGGTTTTGATGCTTTCATACTTAGACTGATAACTTACTAAAAAAAAAAAAATCAATGAGCAGTGTGATCACAAATCAGTGATAATGACAAAAAATAAACATTCAGCATGTACTGTCGGTTTGACCATATGTACTTTCTTGTTAACAGTTAACAAAAGTTGAAAGTATATTTCAAACATGACTGTTTCAGTTGGAAATGAGTACCAGCTAAAATATCTAATTATAACCTTTTCCATTTCACGGCTTTCATCTCCCGGAGAGAATTCAAAACCAGATTTTTAGGGGTAACTCAGAATGTTATGGTAGAGAATTTCCTGTATGGTACAAATCTTTGGAAAAAAAAAAACAGTCGCTACACACAAGCAGTGCCGGACAGAATTACAACAAAATCAAATAGGATGATTTCGAATTGAAGATCATTTTAAGAAAAAATCATTTTAGCACCCTTCAATATGCATTTAAAGATTATCCAGCACGCAAGTGAGGACTTGTTTAGGGTTACTTCAATCAACATCCTATTAAGTGATGGTATCGGCAACTAGTGGAAAGTCTCACCAATGCAAGAATGCATGGACTCGGCTCAACAGATTACACCTTGGTGATGATTTTTACTGAAATGTTGGGTAAATAAAATCTTATTCTCATAGAAACTAAGTGGGATTCCCCTTTTCTTTCACCTCCAGTTACCTTTGTTCTGCGCCAACTATCTGTCTAGTAAACAAATTAAAAGTAAACTAAGCCAAGTTAATGTTTTAGAGTTAGTAAATCAGTCGCTTCATTACAATATTCATTGTTTTTTTAGTGTCCGTATACATTTGTGAAACATGGAATTCGTGGAATATTCAACATACTCCATAGAGAGTCTGCTAAAAGGTATTTTTTAATGCATAAATACATTTAATATCCACGGATCAAAACAGTTAGAAAATACTCAGCGCAACACTCTGTATTTAATATCTGAATTTATGATCCTCTTTCATTTGAAATATGGAGACTCACAGAGAATAACAGTAAAACAAGGCTGGCAATTTATTGACTCCAATAACTCAGGTATTGGAATCTGGCAGCACTAGGCAAGCTAAAAGTGTTGCTCTTAAAGTTGTATTCAACTACGTCAACTATTAAAACACTATGCAGCTTTTGGTTGCCCAAACATATCTAAGTTTTCAGTCCTCTTATATTTTGAAATATAAATATATTTTGCAGTCCCACACCCGTTTAATGTGACAGTAAAGAATATAGAATAGAAAACGCGAATCTGTAGTTTTGGTTTTATTTTATCTGCTGTTTTAATAAAGTTAATTGTTAACGTCTATGATAGAAACATAAGCTATGCAGCTTTTGTCACATTCTTCAAGATCATAAAAATATAAAGAATATAAATAAATCATCAGCATGACCATCATCTGTACTGTCAGAGTTGACCTACAGTCAGTCCTTATCCTGCTGATACAACTGAAAAAACTAGGTGCTCGTGTTGCGGTCCTAATTGTTGACAGGTAAAAGTTAACATCAGGCTGCCAGTGCATCCCAATGGAATGGCAATCGGGCCCTAACCCTAAATGTTTTTTGTTTCTCTCCAAATCCAACAAGAACTACAGCTGCTACTAAAACCACTGGGTGCAGCCATAGTCTGTTAAAGCCCTTTACATGTTTGTATAAACAGCCAATTTCCGACAATACCCCTGTTTACGTGACAGCATGTTGAAGAAGTGTTTCTTTTTTTTCTCAAACAAATAACTTGTTTGTTGACTCACCGCAAATAAATTCAACCTAACAATAGCAGAGAGACAGGATTATGGAACATCACCCAAGGTCTTCAAGTGGAATACAACACTGTTTGAAAGGGCTTATTTGCATTGCTTCACCTGAAGGTCAGCACTCATGTTGCAAATCCTACAGTCCACACAAGGCTGACAGAGAGCAAAACTTCAGCCTCAATATACTACCGGCTCTCATTAAGGAATAGTGCAGATGTTTTAAGGTAGGGATGTTTGTGGACTTAAGGTCTCAGTTTGGCCATCACCATCTTGGATGACGGCCGTTGCCAACTTGGCTTTATGACATCAGTGAATAGACGTTACCAGAGACACCAGATACGTCTCTACAGCAACCGGTCAGTCAGATAACCCAAACAAAAGCATACTCTGCTTTATAGTGTGGTTGACCATGAATAGAGCATCATTTACTAAATTATCGTCATGCTGTATTGAAGATGTTAAAGTAGCAGTTGAGACCATAACTTCTTGTTTACGGAGGTCATAAATCTAGAGAAAAGCCTTGGGGTTCCCCTACTTCCACAGTGGTTCACTAGTCAAATGGAGGTTGACACCTGGCTTTAATATTGTGAACAATGTACAATCCCACTTTGAACACCTTGACTATCCCTTTAATGCATTCAACTAATATGAACACTTGGTGTTAACGCGTAAAAACCATATGGACACTTCGCAGAAAAACGTCACACAACGTTTCTGAGTCAATCGTCTTCATAGGAACGGGATGGAGGTAAGGTGAGAGTGACCTTGACCTTGAATATCATTGGGCAAATTTTCTAGAAATTTAGATCAATCCATTGGTACAAGAAATGCTTGGACATAATATATTCGTGTTAAGATTAGATATCCAAGCCTGGAGCTCACTTACTCTCTCTCCTTCTCAGTGAGTCGGTCAGTGATGGTGTCCTTGATGGAGGAGCGCGAACCCTTGTGGATCACCGGGTACCGAAGAGGGATCTGCAGGAAGCACGAGATCATCAGGACCAGGTGCGACGTGTAACCCAGGGCGACCGCCAGGCTCCCATCATCCTTTGCTGCAGAGGACAGAACAAAAGAGACAATCACATACGATCAGAGTGCCGCTACACAAAGCACAAAATGCTCTTTAAAAGGTGACCTGCATCAACCTACCAAAGCCCCTGACGCAGCCCCCAATGCAGATTTAATTCAAAACAGCAGCATTTAAATAAAACCCAAAAAGGAATTTTATCACACTAACGGCTTCAAGGATGTCTCGCATGGAAAAACAGCGTTTACATACAACGTGTCCACATCCTGAGGATTGGAAAAAAGATGTACAAACAAACATCCCACCAAAGATAATTTGGCGACAGAGTATCCGCGGGAAGAGGAGCCGTGGCATTCATGTGGGATGGTGTTTTGAAAGCGATATAAGATTTGGCACGGCCCACAAAGTACCCTAAAAACAAAACATTGGTTGCAGTGGGATTCTCAACATCATTTAGATACGTGCTTGAAAAGCAAAAGGATCACGTATTACTATTCCCTCTTAGCCCCGGGTAACTGTTTGAGTGGAAAACTGGACGGAAAACTATCCTGCTTTAAGTAGGAAGAATGGTTTCAAGACAACACATTAAGTTGTTTCACATTCTCCAACAGCGGCAGGACACTGCTAGAGGCAAAGGCTCAAAATCACAGTGGTTTTCATCTTAATGCGCAGAAAAACTGGACTGTGGCCATAGTGAGGGCTCTGCATGGTTCAAACCTCTTTTCACACAGAGTGTCACTTTGTTTTCCTCGCATATTTTCTTGTCCACAGCACCGAAAATATTTTTTAAAAGCATGTCAAGTTAACAGCTTGTTGTCCTCTGGTGCTTTTGGATGATTGTGCTGCACCCCAACAGGTCAAGTAAAGGTCCCCTTAGTCTGCGAGTACAGACGGCTGGTTTCTCGTCAGGCTGAGCCGACAAGGGCAGCTTAGTTAAGTGTAAAACAGTGATGCTGTGCTCCACTTTGACCCCCAGTGGGATTAAGACTCTAACTAACCCTGACCCTGGTCTCTAATGGGGAACATCCTCCTCCTGTGGGCGGTTCCAGACACGATCAGGCTTTTTCCAGGGCAGACCTCACACAAATCAGAGCAGGGGGTTAAATGAAGAGGGTTAAAAACGCATGCTTCTCGAGACTGTCTTTCTAAAAAAAAATATTTTTTAAAAGAGTCTCCACCTTTTAGTTGCAATGTCCTTTGCAAGATTTCCCAGCAGTAATGTTAGAGGGTGAATACTAATGGCTGCCTGGATGGTGTCAGATCCATCCTCTGTATTAGTATGGGTCGATATTTGCGACATATTTACGCCAGTGTGGAGCTGCCGTACGTGAAAAAATAACAAAACAAAAAAAAATGGAATGGTCATAATGGTAGTTTCTGTAAGGCCCGGATGCTTTGCTCATTGCCTGGGGTCCAACCTGCACAGGGCCGCGAGGCAGGAGCAGACGCAGGCCTCAACCTCATGGTACCCAGCGATGGCTGCAAACAAAGTGGGCTGACGGCGCTGTGCCGTTGAAATACGCCGTGACAGGTGGGGGGCAAAAGGAGATCAAGAGTGGGATTGTTTTGAGTTATGGGAGTCCAGAGACCCGCCGAGTCTCTTCAGCTGTGAGGGAGGGGTCCTGGGGAATATTGACGGGACAATTGCTTTTGTGTTCTTGTGAGTGTGAGACAAGAGACCCCGTTAATCAGGGCGCGTGAACCTCCCTCTAGCACACCGCAATGAGATTATTACAACAGGGTTGTGGATGAAACCACGTTGTGGCAAAGCTTTCCTTAGTTGTTTTCAGAATCACTGATATTTCACTGTGTATGTCCCTGATACAAAAGCATCTTGTGAAAAGACTGAGTCTGTGGTGGGCTGAACTGAATGAGGCCTTCTCACTCTTCTTTGTTGGAACTACGGGTGAAAGAAACACTATCCAAAAATCTACCAATGATTCGTAAATTAATTGACGCAAAATAAAAACTGCAGCAAGAGTTGCATGAAAATGTAGGACAACTGAGAAATTAGGCAAAAGTAAATAAAAGGGGATGCTATATTCATCGTTATGAGAATATTATAGGTCTGTTCATTATACCATTGCAGAAGAAGATCCCCAAGAAGATGACTCAAATGAAACAGCCCCAATGGAATCTCAAAGTAAATATGACTGACGTAAATTACTGTAGCTATTTTTCAACTCTTCAGTAGAGGGACAACCTCCGTGGACGTTTAAGTCAAATATCCATGTACATCATCATTTATTCACTTTATCACATTCTGCTTTAGTCAGCCTTTCCTCCTCAGCCAGGCACGGAAGCTTTGAAGCAATATTTGTACAATTTTTTGCAGATTCGACAGTAAACATAACAGATGGATGGAAGTGTACATATTGTCAGCAGGTGAAAAAAAGAATGACAAGCATAAATAGCGCTGGGTGCATGCCGGTTAAATTTGATTCAAAGATGGTCTTTGCTACAGTAAAGTGATTATACAAGCGCTCTATCATTACCGGCTCATCAAATACACCAAATCTGAGGCAACGAGCGGTCTAAAAAGTTCAGTACTAGTAAATCTATTGATAATACAATTATGGTGTCATGTCTTTTATGCATTGAAATGGCACACTGCATGACTGTCATCATTTTATAATCACTGGTACACAGTAAAGTAATACCGTAGCACAGTGATGCAGTGTTTCCCCTACCATTGAACAAGAGGGGCGGCGCGCCCCCCTGTCGGCCGGTCCGTTCACCCCAGCAAGGTTGTAAACTTAGGGGAAACACTGTGATGCCAAATTTCCACTTATAGTTGCCAATGTTCTGATCTCATCAATGGTGTATGAATGAGATAATCGGCCTTCAGATGGGGTTCTCTTCATCAAACATTTAGATATAACCTCAATCGTTACCATTTGTTCGGCAACCCTTACCACATCATATCCTCATGTAACCCTGAATACACACAACACACAAGCAAGCACGTGATCGATTACCTTGAAAGTCCTCAGAGTTTGGCAGCTTCACTTCGCAGATGACATAATCCGACTGATTGGCCTGCAATTTTAAATAAAAGGTTTTGTGTTCAAGACGATGAAAACCTTGTGTGAAAAACAGAGACACTTGCTTTCAATCTTTTCATCATTGTGCGCTGGTGTCAGCATAGGAAATGTTTGGTTTGGGTGCCAAACTTAGTGACTGTAATGTTTATTACGTTAAACAGAAGAGTCAGGTGATCACTCAATTGAAATAACACTAGGAATTTATATATTCCTCTGGAACCAATTTGTACAAATTCAGCTTGATTAAAGCCTCCATACGGTAAGCAGATCATTCTTTGCACGTCAACAATGTGTTGTGCAGCAGGGAACTGTCCGGTTTGACTCACCACGTCGATGGGGTAGATGTAGGAGAGCTCGGAGAGGAGCTGACGACAGCGGAAGGTGAGCTGGGCGTTGGACTTGAGAAACTGCTCTCTGGGGGAAACGAACATCAGACACAACCATGAGCTTACAGAGTAACGACTGGAGGACATTGGGAAAGGAGAGGCAAAGGAAGAGGACAGACGATACGGAAGAGGAAGGACCGTAGCTGGAGGTGATGCCTTTAGGCTCGTCACTGTTCCACAGGGACCCGCTGTGAGGCATGGAGCGAATTCATGTTGGTGAAAACAAAGGATTGGTTATGAAAAAAAGAAAGGGGCTGATATATACTGCATAACTGTGTTAAAGGAGGCTTGTTTGTCAAAGCTGATTCTTCAGAGACCTCGCAAAAGAAAAATAATACCTTGTTATTAGCATAAGTCAAACTTTGTTTACACCTCAGATCTGTAGGTAACACAGTAACTGTATTTAATACGGTACATTGTCTGACGGGAGTTCTTGCATTGTTGGTGACCAGACCAGCAATGTTCTGCTACAAAAAAAGATTTTGTTTACTGTGCTGCCTATAACTGGTCAGTGGGGCCCTACTCAAGGTCACAACAGAGATGCACTGAAAAATAGAAATGCCTTCATCTTCTTCTCCACAATTATTCCAATAGCTGACTTTTGTATTGGCCGCTACCGAGTAGCAATCAGGTATTCGTGCATTGAAAAAACAAAACAAGTCATAACCCCCTCCTAATAACTATATCATTATCAAATACCCAAAGCCACTTGCTGATGTCAGCCGTTGGCGCCTTTATTTGGCCAGGAAGCCGCTTACATCTAATGATCTCCTGCAGATTTTGACACAGCTTTGTTGTCAACAATGTAGAATCATCAAAAAAGTAGAATGGAATTCCTGTTTATGTAAATTGATGTTGAAGCCTTCGAGCCCAGATTTTGTAAGATAAGCTGTTCAACAGCAGGTGAAAAATATTAATCAGGAATGTGGAAAGGCATAAAAAAGTGTGCATGCTAAGCATAACCTTTTCCCAGCAAAGCCTTTGAAAAGCATCGACACAAATATTTCCAAAGAATGGATGTTAGGCAGATGCACGAGTGTCGGTGTTAATTTCCTGTTTGCTGGGTCTCTTGGCCCCTGCTGCCCCTCCTGGGGCTCTGGTTTACCTTCTGCGAGTGCCAGGTACCTCTCACACAAACACAAGCTCTATCCAGGACCGGCACCCGGAGAACACGTCCGCCGCAGCCCAAGGCGAACACGGGCCAACAGGCCTTTAAAACACAATGTGCAAACTCTGCCAAGAACAAATAAATAGGCAGTGCCAGCCGCGAAAACGTCGCCTTGTTTTTTTAAAGAGCTCGTCGGAACAGGCGAGCAGGGCTCCATCACAATCCAGTGGGATGGGGCAACACATTGGTGCATCTGGGCAATGACTGACAGGTATAAGCGCGTTTAAAAAGTTTTGTGCAGACATAAAGCAGTAGCTGATTACAGGTTCACACATACCTCTTGGCAGTGCATTCCTTCTGCTGCTTGGTTAAGGACTCCTTCTCCTCCTTCAGGCCCTCATGCTGAGCAGAGAATGCTTCCTCTGAAAGAGACAAAGAAAAACATCCAATGGAGTAAATTAATAGGTGCTTGTGTGTGTTCTGCTACATCTGAACAGCCAGGTGGGCTTGTGTTTGGTTGGCTGTCATCCACTGATAAACTGAAAAAAGATTAAACAGCCAAAACCATTTCCTTTTGACAGCACATAAAAACCAAACAACACATGTATGCAAATTACAGGATTTGTCAGACTGTCTAAATACAGAGCTGGGCAAATAAATTAAATCTGATGGATAAGGGGCAGTGACAATTCAGCTTGTGGAAGTTGTGAGACTGCAATGCAGTGTTGGCAAACTCACAATGCCTTAGCGTAGCATAGAACCAGATAGAAGCAAAGTGTAAGTTAAAGGGTGGTAACACAACTATTCTCCAATCTGTATTCAACCAGCCTTCAATAGGATGGGATTTACGGGCAGCAATTACTACATACGATAGAAAACAGGCGCACTGAGATTCAGAGTAAAAACCACATGACAGCTACGTGTTTCACAGAAACTCCACAATAAGCAGAAGCATGTTTTTTTTAGTTTGCCATCGACTGCTTGAAGCTGAAAATGGGAAAAGCCTATGAACAACGGCGTGTGATAATCATTAAAATATTTGGATTGTCCTAATTGGGAACTAAAGGGTCTCAGAGTCTGACCGTCAGGTGTAATATGTGATAGATCACGTGAAATGGTGGCGAAGAGAGAGCAGAGCCACAGAGCGAAGCTCTTAATGCCAAAAATCACATATGCTTTATGCTCAGACTGTGAATATAAACATCGGTAATGAGGTTTCTCCCAGAGGTGGCTGGCCTCGCTTTCAACGACAAGGGGAAAGGCGGGGGCCATCGTGTTGCATTGTGGGTGGCTAGTTTTGACAAGAAAGTTAGTTGGATTTAAAAAAAAAAAAAAAATACAAAATTGAGCGGATGTCTACTGCGACCGCTAAGAATGCGGCTAGCAGCGAATGACGCTAACGGCACAAACAAGCAACCGATGCTTCCTTGAGGGGAGTCCAGGTAAGCACCATCTTTCTGCCACAACACCGTGGGTTAACACCATTAAGAATTTAATAAAATGATATCTTTTTTTTATTTTTGGAGCCAATGTCATCATAAGTTGTAAATCTACCAGTTGACCACTAGCTTCAAAGCCAGGCGCCCTTACAGGAAGCTTGTTATCCTCTGTAACTGTACACGAGTGCAGTGCAGAGCGGGGGCCATGAGCGAGCCAACAGACAGACTCACGTGCACTAAAATGCATGTGTGGCCAGGCGGCTACGTCAACAAATCAGAGGAACTTTGATAACAACAGGGGGGAGGCTGACTATAGACATTAGCCCACTCTATTTACAAGGAAACAGTTGTTTGCTGCTCTACCGAATGGTCCGTTAGTACATTACTCTTTTACGGATAATAAAAAGGAAGAAATTCTAAAACTGCTTCTGCTTAAAACTGAGCAAAAAAAGAGGCCAAAAGTGCATTGAAAGCAGAAAAACAGCAGCAATAAATGGTGAGATATTCTGTGATTCTTCAGTGTTTCATCATATATTCCAACCAAGCACTCTCATTTCCGTTAGACAACATTATTACAGGTAGCAATCTCACTGTTTACTTATCTTTGGAGCGCAGAGCTGTAATGAAATCAGTAATGAAGCTTCTGTTAATGCAAACATTAGACTTCCTTGTTTTCTGTAGCCCAGTCAATGATGATGTAATTGACCCCTTTCAAAAAGATGGCAAAGAGGAATCATAGAAGTTTCAAATCATGTTTTCAAGCTAGCAAATGTAGGATTCCTCTATTCAAACCATTAAACTGTGTTAGAGTTCTGGGAATCAACTATCAAAAAGAGGCATGAGCAGCTGGCAGAACCAGCTTTTGGAGAGAATGAGAGGATCACATCACATCAGCAGAATCACAGGACATGATTTTAAAATTGCATACTTTTCACATCCAAGATGCTCACAAAGACCACATGAGGGTTTAAGAAGAGATACCTTGACAGAGACCGAGAGAGGGCGAAAATAAAAAAAAGGTGCTCAATCCTATCCACATCAGATTAGAGTGGAAAACAGATATTGTCAGACAGAGATCAGACAGGGATGACATGAAAACATATTTTGACACAGAAAGCCTGGGCCTGTACCAAGCAGAGCGGCTTTCATCTGTTCAATCCGTGTCAATGGTGGCGCATGGCGTAGTGTGATGCGCTGGGAGCCGCAATGTTGGTGGTTCGAATCCAGGCTGCCCCATGTCGAAGTGTCCCTGAGGAAGACACCTAACCCCTAATTGCTCCCCAGGCAAAAATGTAACACATGGGTTGTAATGCAATGCAAGTCGCTTTGGATAAGAGCATCAGCTAAATGTAATCTAATGTAACCTTAATCCGGTTTTCTCAAACTGGCCTGACCCGAGTGTTCCTGGACCAGCTGAGGAGTCCCAAAAGACACTAAAAGTTATCACATAAAGAGCAGCCACACCGGATTCACTTAAACTGGCAGGAAAATACCGCCTTGAATCCAGAGTACAAGTGCTGTTTAGTGCAATGCAAAAGGTGCAAAAAGCTCAAAAGAAATTACCAAAAATCTAATCAGTTACTTGAGGCCAGAGATAGAAGAGAAGAATCTGTGTCAAAAATATTAATACAAAATACAGGTGCTGAAGCCATTGAGGCACAGTAATCGTCATAGTTGGAACAGCCAAATGTTGATGAGAAAACCCCACAAGAATCTGAATAAGCGCATATAATCTGGATCACATTAGCAGTTGATGATCTTACAGTTTATTAAAAAGGGTTGTGCTGTTCAGCTTCCCTATGCGCCATCCTTATTAAGAAAAAACTAAAGAAATATAGGGGAAAAACAACATAAACTCAAAACAGAACCACCAAGAACCACAACAAATGAAATGAGATGAAGAGCGTTTCAAAGGAATAAAACTCAACAAGTGTCTGGGGAAAAATTTCAGCAGCTGTGGCGACATTATTGACCGCTCCAAAGCAACGGTGAAGAGTTATGCCTTTGTTTCCAGCTGAAGAACAATCCATCAGGAGAGACAAACACAGCTCGGCCCGCTACATGAAGGAAACCCTTGGCTGTGAGCTGGAGAGCCAGTCGGATGTAAATGGGAGGGGGTGAGGGGGTGTAGAATAACGTCACAGAGTCATTAGGCAGCGTGCGACACCCGTTCTAGTCAACCTTTTAATCCTTGAGGATAAAAGGTTGACTGGAAACGCCTGTTTCACTGTAAAACGTGTAAATCTACCGCTAAAAAGAGCCCTAATGATGATGGCTTCAACATGAGACCCCTTTCTCCGAGGTGACAAATACCTCCTCACACCGAACCTGGGCAGAGACTCTGCCCCTCGCACTCCAGAGACCTGACCGCTGACTTTTATTGGTCGGCAGCCTCGGCTGCGTCACAGAGCGTGAGAATAACTACCGTTACCAAGCACAGTAAACGCCGCTCGCAGACCTGATTTATTTAATCTGCTCAGGGTGGAGGGAGGAGAAATTAGACTGGAGGAAATTGTGACTAGAGTGTGACCCCCACTCCACCAACCAAAACGAAGCCCACTCATTCTGGATAGGGAAGAGAAAGCATTTTATTTTAAATGAATAGCTGTTGCAAAATAATAAATGGTCATGCGGATATCTCCTCTGCTGTGGGTTGTGTGAATGTCGTGGACTGTGGAGTATGCAGGATAACTGGAAAACAAGAGCTTTATTAAAGTCTACACTCCTGCTAAGATTTCCATTTGGGTAAACCAGCACTGAACTGAGCAGCTAGTCATTAAGCTGTCATCAAGACACCGTGCTGTATTATGCACACCCTGCAAGACTGAGAGATGAGCACAGAATAGATCAGCAAGTCTGCAAAAACAGTGTAGGGGTTACATTACGACAACAAAAGGTGTGTGTAGACGTCCAATTTTCACCTTTATTCGCATTCACAGGTCGACGTTCTGCACCTACAGCCCCCCAACTGTATGTCTGGGTTTTCTGGCGCACTTGTTTTAAGAGGTCGGTTTTCCCCGGTTGATAAGAGCTGCTCGCTAAGTGGCCCCAGGACTGTGTGGGGGACAGGAAGACCACAGAGCCAGGTACCAACCAAGATGCTCGACAACGTGACTAGGTCATGCATGAGCATAACGCACAAAAGAAACCTATACCTAATAAGTGCTGGAATGCGTGAAAAATCAACAAATGAAACACTTCTAACTGGATCAACATTAGACAAGCTCCGCCAGCTTGTCTGAGGAGAAATTTGAGGGATTAAATGGGACTTCATCTTTTTTTCCAAGTTTATGAAAGTACTTTAAGCTAAAATTGAAGAAAAACGAATGAATAAATAAACACTGAATAAAGAGATCAAATCAGATGAAGCAAACAAGTTGTGCTGCAATCTAAATTAGACAAAACCAGCTGCTGCATTAGGAGCATCCTACCTGTCCTACCTATTCTACCTGATGCAGGGCTGATTAGTAAAGTTAAACAACAAGCTTGAAGTACAGCGGAGCTCGGCAGCACATGGCTTTTAGCTTTGGAGTTACAAGTCTGGGAAAAAAATATATATTTTTTGCGAGACCTATTCAGCTAGAGAATTTCAATTTAACCAAAAATACCTCTCTCTTTTTTAACCCACTGAAGGACTTTTTCTTCTGTTTCTTAATAAGCACTTGTCCAGTCAGGGGGGAAAAAAGCCATCAACGAGCTGCTGAGAAGGAGCGCAGCGAGTTCCTTTGGCTGTGGGCACAGTGTTGACAGGTAGAGAGGTAGAGGATTAACAGACTTTTACATTATTTTCTTTTATATGGTAGCAAAAATGAAACTTGTGCTGCACCCCAAGTGTGCTTCTCTTGTTTGGGTGTGTAATGTCTGAATGCATGCCATTACCAATCCAAGATTGGTGGCTTTGAAGATTTTGGCCAAAGATCTAGGTGATGACACAAGGTTCCAATCAGGGCTGTATACCCTCTTTGGTAAGTTTACAAGCTTCGGTGAGAAACGGTCGGACACAGCTACCACAAAACCTTTGGTGCTTTTGTTCAAACACTCTGCAGTTGTGTTGTTACGCTTGATAGCACAGACCTGCGCCATGTTCAGACAGGACTGCAACATAAAGTTGAGCGTAAATTATTTCTCATGAATCCATTTGATTTGCTGATATCATTCAAAGACAGATTGAATTTTTCCCCAAAATGGTAACAAAATGTGCAAATAACCACATTAAATACAAAACAAATAAAACCAAATGTGTTTATATGTAGGCCTATTAAGGATTGAATACGTAATTAGACTGCAGTCAATGCCAACCTACCCAATACCTGGCCCTGTTGAGACCACTGGACTATCAATTTTGGCTGTCTCTCAGAACCTAGGACAGCACCAACAGCCACACCCACCTCATTGGATTCTAACCAATGGCAACTCAAAGCTTTGAAGCGTTTCCCTTAGCATTGCTTTAGAGAGCACCTAAACAACTTTAAGACAAACATCAGCTGATGTTGTAACGTAGTCAGTGAGTACAATGCAGTTTAAAAAGCTGCACAGGAACAGTTTCAATGTCCAACTTACGACAACCAGGCTGAAGCTGCTGGTCCGAATGAACTTCTGCTCTTATTATTATTATTGTGGTTTGATAAAAAAAGACCCCTCTCATGCGGTAAAGCCATAAACGGGCTCACTGTATAAAGCAGTCGGTGTTGGTGGAATTTTTATGAGCACCATGAGGAACACATAACTAAATATGAAACAGCGGCAGCGTAAGTTTAGAAAAGAAAGCTGAAAGTTCATGTGCCACGGAGCTCGCGGTGTTAAATAAATGACACTCCTGCTCTAGCGGCCTGGCACAGGCTACAGCAACCACAGGAAGGGCTCTATTTACTGTACGTTATGAGCATGTGTGTTGAGTGACTCCCATCCTCTGACAGACATTTCCTGTCTGTGACAACGCGCTCCACTGTACTCCAGTGAGCAGGGAGTGTGGCTCACACGCTCTACCTGCTGCGGTCAGATGCCTCCGACACCTTCCCTGGGGGGGTCTAAATCAGAGTTTCCTGTACAACAAGATCATATGTTGAAAGGGACAAAAAAGTAACAGGAGAACATTTAACGTGTGTCATTTAATATCCTTAAATTTAAAGATATCAGAATTTGTCTTCATAGCATCATCTTTAACTAGCCTTTTCCATAACTCTTTACATTGACATGATGAAAAACTCATTTGTTTGATTTAATGTAGAAAATGTTGAAATATCTTCATCATATCTAAATATTCTTAGATCTGAACTTTATTTAATATAGATATGTTTACAAACTGTGTCATAGCAACATTGTCGGTTATTTTTGTTTACACCATTGATAATTAGCAGGTTTTGGTCAAATTTGCTGAAGGGGATATTAACAGATCATTCAGAACTTAAGTAATTTTTCACCTCATGTTTTTGTGTTTTGTGGGACTAATGTGGACAACGATTTGTAAAAATATATCCAGTATTGAGGGAGAACGCTGTAAGCAGCAGCCAGGAATCAGGATTATTGTGCAGCGGCAATGTAACATTACATTGTGAAAGGGACAGGATCAGATGTTATAACGTGCCTAAAAAAGTCTTCACTTTCTCTTAATCTAGTGTTTTTGTCACAAGACCTAATCAAGAAGTTCCACTCTTCAGTCTTGCAGCATTCTCTTTCTTATCTCTGTGTTCCCTGAAACTACATGAATCAACATGCACCCTGAATGCCACTTTAAGTATGTGCACCTTTCTTTTGAAGCTGCATTCGGTCCTTCTGCCGCAGGTCCATCTCCCTGCTAAGGGCCTTCCTCTGTCGCTGCAGTTCACTCCGCAGCACGCCAATGCGCAGCTGCATGCACTCTCGCTCCTTCTTCTGCTCCAAGCCAAACGGGAGAGAAACCAGAGAAAAAGGAAAATATTTAGTGTGCCGGCAAAGCGATTTGAGTGTTTATTACCCCTCATAATGACCCCCAAATTCCTAGAAGCTCCTCCAAAAACAAGCTTTGCTCCCACGCAACGTTGATCTAATGCACCTTGACTGAACTTGTGGGCTCCCTTCTGTTCATTTTTAAACTTGGTGCAGGTTGCAATTTATGATTTACAATTCAGTAAATGTATTGTTATTGTTGTCTCCAGTGTGTGCACATCAACACATTTGCCTGTGCCATGGTTCTGGGCACTTCTTACTAAACCTTTAACACAGCTATCAAATTGGTATCAGCAAATTGGAATTGACATTAGAAAACATCTCACTGAGCCCTGAGATCAGTGTCACATGGGGAAAGGTTTAGAGGGAGCCTGCAGTGGGCTCACCATCTACTGAGGAGCAGCAGTAGGGATGCACACACTGATGGATGTTGTTGATATATACAGTAGACGAAGATGAGCAGATAAGGAAACCTGTAGACACAATTTAAGAGCGACATTTACGGATGATCAGAAAACGTTGGTGAAGATTTAAAAAAAGAAATGCAGAAATGAAGAGTTGGTAGGGAGAGCCCTTTCTGGCAGGTTAACAGATATTCCCCCTGTAGCTTGCAAGCATGGGCTGCGGCATCACACACTTCAGATAGTGATCGTGTCGTGGATCAGAGGAAAACACAGATATGCTTTGTTTTGAAGCCTTCTCAGGGCTTTGCAGTGAAAAAAACAGGGGAGACTGATAGAGCCTCTATCTCTCCCTGAAGCCTGCATGTTAACCGCCGCCAGCTTTGGCACGAACCGCCAGCCTCCTACACTTTCATTGAGCGACACAGTTGACAAGTGGGTCAGTGTGTGTGTGAGAGAGAGAGAGACTGTAACCGACCAGCAAGGCCTGTCTGACTCTTTCTGAACATCAAACAGCACTGGGGTCAGCTGAGTAAATACAATGATATAAACCAGCAGATTAATGGCAGCGTGGGTGAGAGGGCCATGTGCTTTGGGTTGGTGGCCTCTACTTTGATCCGCGCTCACTATAACGCGCACAGAAGGATAGTGCTGAGCTCCCTAAAAAGGCCAAGAGGGGAACCCTCAGAAGAGCCACACAATGCTCCACTCACTCCTGCCGGGGGTTGTCCCTGGACAGAGTGCTGGAGGACGAGGATTATGTGATTTATTAGCCGATGTGAGCTGAAAAGGTTCCTTTTTTTTCCCCAAAGGAATGTTTCAATGAGGGGGAAATATCAGAGGAGATTTTTGAAAAGGATCCTCTGTGTGTGTGTGAGGGGGGGGCAGTTGGAGCCTCAATGGTTTTTTGCAAGAAGGCTATAGTGGAGCCACCTTAATAGGTAGGGTGAAGGTCCGGAGAGGAACAAAAAGAAAATACAAAAAAAGAACCCTATCAAAAGACGATGAGACCATGATGAAAAGCGACAGATGTGACAGCTGTCTGAACCTTTAGGTCTGCATCGGTAAGAAGGAACACACACACACACACACACACACACACCTCGTCTCTAACCATGGACACTAACACATTCCAGCTGCAAAAGGCCAGTCTACCTGTCGGATGAAAAACAGCAAAGTGTCACTGCCTTGGGGCTTTTGGAACAGCCGAGGGACGCGCTGCTTTTGAAGTGAATGTTTACAATAAACACCACGTCCACCATGGGATCAGCGCTGCGTTTTCACAGCTGTGCGGCTGCCAATTCCAAAAATGTTGAATATGCTCTCTTGCTCTTGCTGCAGATCCCCATCCCAAGAATGTATGACAGGAGAAGGAGACACAGTGGGTTTAAGTCAAAGCGTCAAACGCTGTCTCCACCTTTCAGCTGAGCCGTCCAAACTAAAAGGATGCCATGACTGCCCAGAGTGTGTAATCACACATGACGTTGCTTTAAGTTACAATTACACCATGGAACTGGAGTGATGCGGACTCTTGAGTCTCAAAAAAGTTTGCTGTTTGTGTGGAACCCAAATGGGCCTTTTTATTGCTGATAGAAGCAATTGCCATTGGCTGGAGAACCTTCTTCGAGAACACAAATTCGCAGACTGCGTCTCGTCTTCATCCATTTTCTCGAAACCGGAAGCATCGGCATATTTCTACAATTGCATAAGCTGATAAAACAAAAACTGCGGCCGCTTAAAATGAGCGAACAATCAGCCTACACACTCTAGAGAAGTTTCTGCAGAGCTTGAACTCTGCTGCCTAGTGGTGGAGCGCGCTCACCCGCTCCGTGCACGTTGTTGTTGTCCTCAGCTTTTCCTCAATCTCCTTCCCGATCTTCTGCACAGTCACCTGGGTCTGTTTGATGGCTCTCTGGGCTGTGTGGAGCCTGGGGAAGGAGGAGACATGGTCACCGTGAATATCGTTGTCTGTGAGCACACAACGGACCGAAAGGAAACCCCGCCTCCAATGGGCCGCTCAATTAATTTCATCCAGCTGGGACTGGCACCATGGACTAAATGAGTGGCCCAATGCGGACGGGTCATAACTCGTTTCTTTTTCTAATTTACCCGGGTTGACCTTCTTAGCCCAAACAGACTAGTCTCCTAAAAGTCAACGACGAGTCACAGACAAAAGAAGAAAAACATAGATAGAAGCATAGAAGTTATTATAAACCGTCTAAACGTCATTTGACCACACTCATTGAGTCTTTGAATACCACAAACCACAAACTTCACGATCTGTAATCACTAGCAACTTTTATTAACCGGACCGCAATGTGAGATCATATGTTTATCCGATAGATATGTACCCATCAGTCCCAGGAGGCAGACAAACAAATACTTTATGGAAACCACAGAGATGTCCCCGTCATCGCTGTGGAAAAATTATAATGTGGCGCATTTTGGGGGGGGGGGGGGGGGGTGTTGGGGGTTGCTAGCGGCTCCAGTCTTATCTTTTCCCATTCTAATTGCCGCGCTTGACTAAAAACATGGACGGACGAGCCGGAAAAAAAAAAACGACACTCCGCTGCATTAGAAAAAGTCCCTTCAAAATAAAATCACAGGATGATTTATTTTTTTTTTCATTTTTATTTTCCCATGCAAAGGCCACCCACTACAAACGGGTCCGCGAGAGAATCACTGGTCTAGAGCACCCAAAGGACTTCGGCAACACAGCTACAGACAACAATGGTTACAGACGATGGGCAAGAAGGCAATGAGGGGGCAGGCAATTATACTGTGAGAATGTTTGATAGATAGCTTACTACTTGCTAAATGCCCTAATGGCACTTATTAGAGGCGGTCACCTTGCTCTTGTGATGCGTGCCAGCTATCTATGAGGTTAGCTCTTCTGGTATCTCCTATGTCGATGCAAGGAGGGTTTTCCTCCGGTATGCACCAGCTTTAAGCTCTACAAGGAACTGCCTTGGGAGGTGGGGGGGGGGGCAAGGGTTTAGTGTTAGAAGCTTCCAGCTTGGCGGGGTCATTTTGCAAATCCTACAAGGCTTTTGCCGTCACCTCTGGAAATGACTGCTTCTTTCTGGTTAAAAGGTTTCCATGACAATGTGAAGAGCGTATTGTGGAGTCCTACAGGATATACATTTTCTCTCCGGCGATAGCAGTTGGAGATAGCCCTTTGGAACATGAGGGCAAATCTGTTTTGACAGCTTCATCTGTTTGGGTGATTGGGAAGCCAGAATCTGATATGCTCTCTCCCCCCGGGGGTGTGTATCTTCTCTCTCCTTTTCACGCATGTCTGCCCCCGCCCTTGAGTCTTGGCCTAACACCTGCCCATCAGGCTCCATTACAGGCTGTGGTCTAGCAGGGGCGCTGTGGTGTTCACCATCGTATGCTCACAATTTAATTGAATTCACTGACTGTCCAAAAAATCTGTTCTGACGCGGAGTAACAACTTTCCTTTTCTGAGGATATTCCAGGTTCATTTACTGATCCGCCACATTGGATTCACAGGAAGTTATGACTGAGCCTGTGCACTCAACCCTTGATGCCGATAAACATCAGAAAAACAATAACATCTTCTCCTTTGACCATGGCACTCTGATCCTGCAGGGGTGTCGGATGAAGCCTGTGCTTTTGAAACCCACAGATTCTTTGTGATTGGCCTCTCCAAGATATGCTTCTATAGGGGCTTTTAGGTGGAGAAAAAACTCCAATGCTAAAATGTTGATAAAGGATTTACCATCAACAAAATGAAAGTGGTTGGAACATTCCGTGCGTAACAGAGAAAATAGGCGGGATTTAGTAAAGGAATATAAAAAACATTAGAATTCAGCTGGGCTAATGGACTGGTTCCAACTCGGCAGAAATATTGACGGCTGCTTCACCCTTACCGAAGCAGAATTTAAGATCTACTTTCATCTATTCATCACACGCAAGGGAGCCTAATGCACTCGTCAAAAAAACCTGGGTAGGACGAAACCCGCCTGAGGCTGTGCAGAATTCCTTTCCAGCAACGAGGGGGAGCCGGGCGGCCGAATGGGGCATTTGTGTCAACAGATTGAGGGCAAAGTCCTGCTATCACACCTCTGCCACACACAAAACGAGACACCACCGCAGTGGGAAAAAGAATCACAAACAAACCGCATGAATCCCCTCTGTGTCTCACAAGAATGTCAACACTTTTAGGCACTTGTTATTCACCTCACAGTCTCCATTTTTTGGCAAATAGAAGATACAATCCTTCTATTCTGGTAAATTGCTATGGGTCTTGGGTTTTATGTGAACTACAACAGAGATGTGAGGAAGCCAAAGAAAAAAAAAAAATCTTTTGAGACATTATTCTTTGCATCCGAAAGAGTTAAAGCAAGGTCACGCCCTCTCAAAATAATCATAGAGCTTTGGATCCCGAGTCATGGTCTTACGCTAAAAAACGGTTAGTCACGGTGACTTAGACGGCCTGCTTGGGTAAGCCAAATAACACAGAACCACAAAGCCACGCTACCAGTTAAAGCCTAATATCGTTTGTTTGGGCCGGAACACAAAGTGAGGCGAAGGCTTGGGGGTAATTCTAATGGTGGGAGTAACGCACGCCACATCAACAAGCAGAGAGATGATAACAGACGGCAACGCATAGCGTGAGCAACTGAAGCTATGTGAGAGATAGCGAGAGAAAGTGGCAGAGAGAGAGAGAGAGAGAGAGAGAGAGAGAGGGGGGAAAAGATCACGACTCTTTGCTGTCCTGGCTCCAAAATGGTGGAACGAGCGCTCTGATGACATCAGGGGCAGCAGAGAGTCTTTACATCCTCCACCGCAAGCTAAAGACACACCTTTTCAGACTATAACTTGACTAAAAAGACTAACAAATTGTAGCACTTAAATTGTACTTTATAATGGCTCTTTTCTACAAGTTGTAAATCGGCTAATTTGATGAAATTGCACTTTTCTGAGTTTGAAATACACTTATTGTAAGTCGCTTTGGATAACAGCGTCAGCTAAATGACATGTAATGAAAAGAAAAGGGCAGCTAGTGGCAATGGAAAGTAGACATGCTGCAGAGGAAGACATGTCAGGAGATCATGCACTTCAATCCACGTTAAATAAAAAGAAAATCATGTATATGGTGGTTTGTTTTGTCTCTGCGTTAGTCCACTCAAGAGGTGTGAAACTTAAACAAGAGTATCCACGGCCCTCTTCTCCCGCTGATTTAGAGCTCGGGCCGTTGGGTTTGTTTTTTGTAGTTGCTTGCTTGAGACCCCGGGGTCAGACGTACACTCCAACACAGCTGCCTGGTTCACAAGGGACCACAACGCCCCGCGGCTGGAGAGAGCCGAAGGGGCACGCCGTCCAACTAGCAGCCACAAAGCATTATCACCTCTGCGGGATGTTCAGTACGCGTCACCGTTACTCTACGGCTACTACTCTGTGAACATCACTTTATACAACACTTTATAGTAAGGGCACGCCTCTCTGCAGCCAGAGAACTGCGAGAGGAATCAGAGAGGCCACTCAAGTGTTTCCTTTTTCACGCTGCTTCATTGTAGGCGGTAGAAGACCATAACCTGTGAGTGTTCTAAACATCAGTCATGTGATGCCAATAAGTCAAGTCCACCCGTGGTCCTGTCAGGTCTTCCTTCCTCTCTCACTGCTCAAACATCAAACCTTTCCCTGGTAAGACAGGCGCATACTTTCCCTGCAATAATAAAGTCCTTCGGGAGACAAAAGGTTGTTGAACAGCTGAAGCGCGTTCATCACCGTCTGCCCAGACAAGGGGGCCGGCCGTCCTGCATGGAGCAGGCTGCGCCCCCATCAGTCTCTGGAAGCGACCAGACGATCTGTGCTCTCCCTCTTCATCTCTCCACCTGAGAAGTGACGTGTTTGCTCGCCCACGTCGCCGTGTAGCTCACGCTACCTCCATAGGTCCTGTCTACTTGTCGACCAGGCCGAGACAGCTGACCCTGAATCTGCTGAAAAATTACAGCCACAAATCGAGACCAGCAGCTCACCTCCCTTTTTTTCTGCTGAAGATAAACCACATTGAGAGCGAGAGAGGGACAGAGAGAGACGCTTTGCACTCAGCGGAGGCCGAGTGGGAGAGAGTCAGGCAAGTTTATTCAAAAGTGTTCTACTTATTCGATGAATTCAACCATGTAAGTGAGCCTACACACACACGCACAAATTTGTACACCAAGTGCAGCTCACTTCAAAAAGGACTTCAAAAAAGGCGCAGTAACAGAGTGGTATATAAGGTTACGCACCATGGGGGGGGGCAGGGGGGATAATCACTGTTGGAGTGTTCAGTATCTGATGAATCATTCAACAGAACATAATCATAAACTATGTGCATATGAGTGCACCGAGCCAAGGAACCACTCTGACAGGGGTGAAGAGCTGCAGACAGAGCAGTGTGTTGGTAGAGAGGTGAAGGGGGGGGGGGGGGGTGTCAGTGTAACGGCATTAGACTGCACAGAGTCCCACAGGGTGCAAGTAGAAGAAGAGGATGTGGAGGAAAGCTGCAATAATAAAAAGGAGCAAGAGCAGAGGTCATAAAAGTTATGATTAGAACTGGGATCGTTTCTGCTGCGAGCTCCTGGGGAGGCAACGTTATCCTCCAACATAAAACACAAACCATGACGTCTCTGGATGAGGCGGCTTGCGTTCAGTCCATTTTGGCATGACTCCTTTCTTTGACGCGCCAAAGGGCTGTGACACGTTTACCTCGCCCCTATTTAGTTCTTTTAGTAGGAAAACGTCAGTGGAGGCCTCCATAATGCTCTTAATGACAGGATGCTTATCTTATTTTGGAACGGTCGGACGTTCCACGCGTTCATTTAGTTAAAACTGGGAGCAATTACTTTGTTTCGGGATACGGCCATGAACACAGGGTTTCCCTCTGGGGAAGCCCTCCTTATGCTGAAAGCAGCGTTTTACATTCTACCGCATTTAAATATAAACGTGGAATGGGAAGGCCGTGTTTGTCAACAGATGTCGGGACGGCCTTGTGTCGTCTAAAGATTGTAATCCCCGGCTTCCCCTCCTAAAAAGGGTAAAGTGGGGATTTCTTTTTCCGGCAAATCGCTTGTGGTGTTAACTTGTATTGCACACATCAGGCTCACTGGTACTTTCATTGTAATCATACATTTGTCCCACCATGTCAAACAAAGACAGTGTAGACTTCAGGCTTTGCAGCAGAACTGCTATAACCCGACAAAACTTTGGCTTTCTTGTGCCGCCATCTGCTGGAATAAATATACCAAATAGAAAAATGAAAAACACACAAACCGAAGAAAAGTTTCATTACATGACGAAAAGTAAATAAAAAAATAAAGAGACAAAATAAAAGATCTATTTGTGTTGGTGGGTTGAAATAAATCCAACATACTGTAGAGCATTCTTTGTCAGTTAAAGTTGCTGCCGTGTAATAACCAGTACATGAATCTTACCTGAGCAGAGAGAAAACACTGTAGGAATTCCTGACTGAACTCTGGTCGACCTGAAGCAGACTGTTTTTCTTCCGCTCCGACCGATCCTGCAACAGACACACGTGACGTGTTTCAGTGCAGAGGCCTAACAGCGTCTGAATGAAGCTAATGAGATTAGCACCGGGTATAGCATTGTGATGTCGGCGCTTTGGAAAACCAGACAAAAAAAAGGCAGTACCTTATGATCAAAATCAGCTACATAGTAGCCGTCATTCAACCCGAATATTATCTCGTTGGGATTCCGGGATCGGATCTGTGGACAAAGAAATGGCAGCAAAGGATTATTGTGTGGGTACGGATGGGATCGTGGGACTTTGGCCCATTTTTTCTACTTTTAAATACAACTTCAGAATAAAGAGGCCTCGCGTCAACACGAGTTTCAGGGCTTTCTACGGATCGCTGACTCAATCCAACATCTGTTTGCCAACATTTCTTCTCATTTTAACACCAATACCCTGCTGAGTATTGGTAATTACTTCAACCCTCACCTCCAATAAATTGTATATGTATAGGAAGCAAATATAAGATGACGGATTTCTTTCCTTTTGATTACTGGCAAAATGTTCTTTACAGGAAAAGGCATGTCTGTTTATTGTTTTGAGTGATTAGATTAGGTTGGGCTTTTCTTTAAACGGTTCATTATCACCATCCTATTCAGTTTAGAAGCAAGGGAAAAGCCTGAAGTGTTGCTCAAGAGCTGGTCGACATAGCTATCTCGTTCAATAGCTCTGTCAACTGGCTAAAAGAATGTGGTAGCAGAACAGGGTAAGACTAGATCACATGATTGGCTGAGGCTTCCCCCATGTAACGAGTAGCTTTCTCTCTTTCTCTGCAGCACAGTGACAAGGGTCGGGCTTCAGTTGTTGTTGCCTAATGTCACCAGCTCCATTGAATGAACTTTTCAAATGGTGGTTTGTCGCTTGTTGAGTGAACGTAGCATAAGAGCAACTACGCTGATGACAGATTCCACTTTTACCTCCTCAACTTACCAAACTGCCATCTGTGACCTAGTGTATATTAATTCAGGGGTCATCTGTTTTAGACTGCATTAACCAAACTGATACTGAAGTAAAAGTCATGTTGTCAATTATTAAGGTATGCTTTATACACATACTACAATATTACAAATATAGTTGTATCAATTACAGATCTTTGCCCAATTTAAAGTTGTAAAATAAATACATATTTTGATGTAAATGTGAATGATTGTCTGCTTAAGAGCATTTGATTCTTAAATATAGTGATTTAAGGACCAAACACTTTGCACCTTGTAAGTTTGGACATCAAATAGCAAAACAATGACTTACTAATCAGTTAGTGAACATTTTTTGGTGGACCGTGCGCTTGCTGACCTGCTGTCCCGTGTATCGGAGGCCATCGAGGTTGACCTTCCATTCTATGAGCAGCTGGTACTGTTCTTCTTGTCCTCCCCAGATCCTCACTACGAAGCACGACACTGAGGTATCCAGGAGGTCAGGTAGCATGCCAAAATCCAGGCTCCGCCAAGTTGGATTCTGACACGCATGCACACGCACACGCACACACGCACACACGCACACACACACGGATTTGGTGGGCCGTGATTGAGGATAATAAATCTAGTATGAATACATAGTAGATAATCACATTCAAGCTTGAACCGAAGCTACCGTTTATGCTACAAGAGTAAAGATAATATGCATTATATTTTTGCATGACCAGGAGTTTGGATTTCAGATTTAAGTTTTAAAAATGGTCTGCACTTCTTTTAAACTATTCCCCTAATGTGATCCCCACACATTACAAAGTAACAAAAGCCACCTGTTCCACATTAACCTTAACGTTTTGATCTCTACTGCAGCTCGCTTTATGTCCTTGAACTTCAAGACTGACAGCACTGAGTAGCGAGCCTACAAAGCAATGCAGCCATTATTACATTATATAATGTGTCATTTCCTTCCATCGTAGAGTAAAAAGATCTCTGGCTATTCAGAGGAATGTCAAAAGCAGAAGTACCATCCACCGGTTATGGGGAGGGTAGAAAACAGAACTAGTGAGAGGCGGTAAAGGAAGCAACGGGGGCATGGCAGAACGGAAACAGGAAGACCAACCTTTCCAGACAGAGTACTGGAGGACGTATGCCAGCAAAGGATGTTAAATTCTACAGGAGGAAGTTGGACGGGGAGAGCAAGAGGCGACAGCAGGAACGTTACTGTCTGCAGAGGGCAGCGCGCCTGGAAAGCAGCTTAGGTCAGCTCATGACTCGGCAGCATGCCAAACAGTAAAGGCTCACTCTCTTTGTACTGCTCCTATGGCTTCACATAGAGCCGCACCTGCCCTCCATCACAAGGGGTCGAGGGGCCATTTACACCACGGACTTGTGTTTCTTGCATATGGGAACATTCTTTTTAGTCGACGCAGCGTGTTGCACACCCGTTTAAAAAAGCTCAGAGAGAAACAAGTAGTTTTCTAAATGTATGAGGGATATGCGGCAGGTGTAAAGGCTGCAATGCGATGACAACATCCTGATGTGATCCCACCAGGGGACAGTTTGATGGTTTTATTCGGTATACTCACCAGCGAGTCCCGTATGACTTCACTCTTGTAAAAATCTAAAAAGAGGACAGAGGAAGAACGTCAGTTAAAAGAAGTTCAGAAACACTTGTGTGCAACCAACAGGGTTGAATCCACCCCTTGTGAGTCCAGATCAGCAGATACAGAAGGCCGTAAACACACAGCGCTCTCACACACAGGCTAAAAGGTGCCAACACTGACCTCTGGATATGCCGTCTCCTATACAGAGGTGGAGGGTGAAGTAAGTGTCCAGCAGTGGAGAACCATTCTTGTTGACAATGTTTCTGGCCGCAATGCCCCGGAGATGACGCAGTCTTCTCTATTTTTCCGGGTGGGGGGGGTGTAGAAGTAGAAGGAGAGAGAGGGAGGATTGATAGAGGATAAAGAACAGATATGAGGGCTATGTGTTCACTTTCATTTTGACCGTTGCAGGCAAATACTATCCAGGTCGTCTTGAAGAAGCATAATATATGAATAAATATCCTAAATGGGTCTCAACACAAGCGAAAAGCCACAAAGGACCACATTCAGTATTCCACTCATAATCAGCTTTAAATAGCAGCAGCTTCTCGTGCTGCTGGATGTCAGCAGTTCAAATAATTGAGGCCCTACATCTTCATGGCAGCATGAAGTAGCAACTTAACTCAGGCAGGCATGACAGTCACATGAGAGGTGCACCAACACAAGAATGTATCAAAGACTCCACAATTAGAATGAGGCTGCTGAGGAAAAGGCTGCAAGCAACACAAGTCAGTTCAGCTTTAAGCCAGAATACCAGAGACAACTTAAAATTAATAAATACCTGCATAACTAGGAGACTTAAAACATTAAAAAAGGCATCCTTTAGTAAAAATATAATACCTCAAATTAAATTTGCCCAGGAGGCCCTCGGTGGACACGTCGCAACTCTCTTGACCAGCAGACCTCTCCTCCTGCAGCCATACTGACACTAAATCTAAATCATGGGATTCCCCATCAAGATTAAGGACACGGCAAACAATACCCCTGATTGTTCATGGGTCTGTAACCCCCCCACCTCTCGCTTTAACATTTTCAGTGCACATTTCTGAATGGGATTATGTGGACCACAAGCAGAGAGGCTGAGAGTAAACTTTCTGTATAGAACCACTGCGGTGTGTCAGGTTCCCATAAACAGTACTATAGAGTACTCAAATAGAATAGTAATCATAATAGACTCAAAATGAAAAATGAAATAGATCTGACAAAGGTAGTTCCGCGCAGTGATCAAACAGCTCTGATGGCGTATGGTATGTGACCGAGCGACGTGCTGCTGCTGAACATGTGTAAAGCGTGAACACGAAGCTCAGCTGGCTGTACCCAATAACCTGGTCTAAATGATGTCACACCATCAGGTGTTGTTTGTGTTCCTTAAGGCAGATTGGCGGCGGCCCATTCAGGTTTAAACGTACACGCTGCAGTTCATGAGCAAAGCAGAGCTGAGGCCTTGAGGAAACACATGGTAGCAAATATACATAAAAAAACACACTAATGAAAGTCAGTCAAGAAATATTTGAGTGTGTAATCACTTCATTACTGCCAAAGAAATGCAGCCATGACTAGCTTAACCAATTACAGAAACAGGCTTTTTCAAAAATCCCATTTACTGACTTTTAAAGAGGGCACACATTTTGGTAATGAAGCTGAAAAAACGTATCTTAATTTTCACATAGAAAATCTGATAATAAAAAACATGAGCACAAAGTAATACAATCTCTACATAGCGCTTTGTCATATTACACTTAAACGTGTGTTCGGTTAGACACTACGATATTGTAACATAACAGTGTGTGCACTCCTGTACATCACTAGAACAAGCGCTCTCTCAAAGTGGATTTTTTTGCTATAAAAAGATGCATCTGAGGTTTTTTTTTTTTTTTTTTTTTTTAGAAGAGTAGGCGCATACCTTTTCAAACGTTGACACATTAAACTGAATTTAACTAGAGTAGATGATTAGAAATGTATCTTGACGCTACAAGTATGTAGTTACGGTGCAAAGGAATATAATAAATGTGGACTCAAATAATATAAAATGTCATGCCTTCCCCATCAATAGTTGGCCTGCTCTGTGTAAAAAGTTTATTTAATTTAATAATTAAACTGTGAAACAACACAATGCAAAGGTTCTTTTATGTCCATTCTGGGATTGTATATATGAATTAGAGGGGGTTGATGTAGCCTTTTAGCAGAAACAAGTGCCTGTATGTGTATGTGAGAAGGACCGAGTTCACAGTCTGAGCTTGGCAGCCCGAATGAATGAGCTGTCACCAGCTAAACTGAATGAATGAATATTAACTGTGAAGACACGTTAACAAATTGAATCAGTTCATACCCTTGTTGTTTTTTTAAACATCAATAAAATAATTATGAGAAAACATAACATCAGGGTTATGACACACGAGAGCGTCTCCCTTTGGCGGAGCTGTCACCTGCGTGCTGACATGACGCAAAGTCAAGTTACCATTAGCAGAAGCACCAGCTTCGAAGTGGAAACTAAACGTGGAGAAAGATATACGTCCTCATAATTTAACTAAAACGGGCTCAAAAATGTTTAACACTTGCCCAACCGGAGGTTCGTGTGCCCTGGGTGTCAGTCAAGTTAGCTTAACTGTTATATTAATTGACATTAAGCTGGCGAACTGCAAGCTAGCAGGTGCAAGCTAACAAGCTAGCCTGACAGGCCCGCCGTGCTCCTCCGGGCAGCAGTTGTAATTGACGTTGTAAACGAACACTTAAGCTACAGAGGCGGCCCAGGCAAGGTCTTCCTTTGTCATTTAAAAGCAGCTCATGTTAAGCTGACTCGGGGGGTTTGAATTTACCTGCTGGGAAGTGAGCTCTACATGCAAGGCTCGAGAGGATGAAGCTCCAGAGTTGGTGACAGAGGCGGCGGGGATAGCGAGAACCCGACCGGTGATGGAGTTCATCCTCCTGTCGGCATCTAGCGGGTCCCCCCGCATTCAACAAAACAAACCGCTAACGACATCCGGAGCACTCGGTTTAAAGTTTGCGAAGCTCCAGGCAACCACCAGAGGCACGCAGTCACGGCTGTGTGTTTGGGTAAAGCGCTACAGCAGCTGACAGCTAACCGAAGGGACGTAAACAAAGTACAGGCTGTTTTCTTACACTTGGTTAGGAAATCCGTCTCCGGTTCAGAGGCGCAACCTCTAAGCTTGTGATTGGTTAAGACTAACGTCCGTCACGTAACGGACGCGCCCTCGCTCGAAAGCACGTGCTACTATTGGCTGTATTCATTTTTCTTCCAGGATGGGGGGGGCATCCGTTGAAATCTGTCAAAGCTGCAGAATATAAGGAAATAGCACAGTACAACGTGACCTGTAGGTAACCGTTAGGAGGTGGCACCTAGACCATTTCTCCCCACTAATCTATTAGAGCTAGACACAAACTATTCTAACGCGATCTAGCACAACATGGCTCTCAATCTATGTCACTGACTTCCAAAGAATCATTAGAAGAAGACAAATTAAAAGCAGCAGCATGTTACCAATGTTACCAATAAGTACATCTAAATAACTAAAACAGCATTTAAATAAATACTTATTGAAAACTGCAAAAGGATTGTCGGATAAATGTACTTAAAGTTTTAAGAAATCGTCTCAATGTAAAATGACCATTTCAATAGTGTTATATATATATGATAGGCTTTATATTGATTCATACTATTAAATATGTAATAATCAAAAATTATAAACTGGAAATATGTTTTCCATACTACCGATGTAAGCTAAATTTAGTATTAAAATCATTTAACAGCATAGTGTGAAAAAAATGGAAACATTATAATTGTAATTGTTCAGTACTTGAGTACATGTGCTTTACATTGCATTACTGCAAGATCCACAACGCGTGAAGGATTTGTGTAAACTCCAATGATGCTGCCTGCAGTATACTGAGCCTCCATCAGAGAGCAGCATCAGACACAGATCTGTTTCCTCTGGGTCATTGGACCTCACAATGAAATATTGATTTCTTTCTGCTTTTAAGAATTCACTTCCTTATTTCAAACAGAGCCAGCATGGTTTGTAAAACAGCTTGTTGGTGTATTCCGTATTCTGTCAACTTATTTAAAAGTAAATTCAAAATACATTTGTTCACATCAGCTTTCTCACTTAGTTGACTCTAAAATACCAAAAGTTTGGCCTAGGAAAGGGACGTTTGGGGTCCCCTGTTGGATATCATTGCCCACGAACCGATCCCCAATAAGCGGTTAAAGATGACATTTTATGAAGCGTTGAGAAAAACAATTAAACTAGAAACTAACAATAGGGCATTTATATGTTTAGCGTTCTTTGAAATGTCAAACATACTCACACAAAGAAGTCCCAATCAAATAATCGACAGCTCTTAAGGTAAATGGAGATAATGATGCACCACTATAAACAAATGTCATGTTGGGTAATTTATTTTAAAAAATAAGAAAAAAACATCTCCTCCTGAAAACATGAAAAGAAAGTTTAATTTAAATATGCAATTCATCAAATTGACCAATTTATTTCACCGTTTATTTCATATAAAGTACACATGGATTACGTAGCAGCCTATAAGAAGGCACAAGAGGAAAAACAGAGGATAATCACAAGGTTACCTTTGATAATTTCCAAGATTTCAAGATTTGTTCCATAACCAAACACCCAGATTTCACAAAAATACTTTAAACATTGTACCAGTGATAGGACTGGTATAATCCCATGCTTTTTTAATTAACACCCATTGCACAGTTACAAACAAATCCACGGTACATCAGAATCCTCAAACATTTAGGATTTTAAACAACCAAACAAGATCTTCTTCAGCCTTACAGAAGTTAGAAGACATCAGTGCAGTTTTTGTTGCAAAGACAAAACACACGCCCAAGCTGGATACCATTAGGACCAGAAAGGGAAATCAAGCCAAGCAGCATTAGGAGCGTCTTGGAGAATTTCTCATATTTAAAAAAAAAAGGCACAAATACCTCACAATGTGATCAGCAAAACAAAAAGTGCATCAGAAATATCCTCAAAGGGAGGGCAGAAAAAAGGCTTGTTCCTGCATTGTTAAAGCATACAAATTAATACTTTATGGCATTATACAATACACAGGCACACATGAGAATACTTATGCATTCATTGAATATATATCTATATAGATAAATATGTATCAATCTATATCTATATCTATAGATAAATGTCCATTCTGTAGAATTCTTTCAATTTTGGCTTCTATACAGTAGAAACACATACCTGTGTGAGGACAACCTAGATATTTGGCTAAATTAGACTTTAGGCTTATCATCCCAATAATGAAGTGGTATCTTCCATTTGCATTGTTTGTGCATTTAGTGTATAAATGGATTAAAAGATCTTAGGGGGAAACATATTGCTGCATAGTAAAAGTCAAAAGCGTTGGCACTTCTCTAACGTTTTGCATTGTTACCTTCCCGCTTCACCTAGTGAAACTTCCCCCCCTCTGCACCGATAAACCCACTTCGAATCCAATGCCTTCAATGAGACATGGGAACCACAAATGGCATGCTTTGTGATGTGGGATTTGGTGAAAGAACTGGGACGGTTCAATCCCCACTGCAGCAGCAAGGAAAGCGAACTGTTCTTCGAACCTGCCATTACCTGAGACTGAGCTATGCCAATGTGTGTGTGTGTGTGTTTGTGTGCAACAATGCAGAGAGCAGAGGTTTCTACAGCAAACAGGCTCGTATGCAGAATTTACATTTCAGAGATAATCCAAAGTCAGGCATCCATATAGGATGCGGGTGGAGAGAAGGGTAGCGGTGGGGGAGAGAGGGTACGGGGGTCTGTAGATGCTGTTAAAAGTTCAGAGCGTCAACAGGGCCCCGGTTCCTTTCACAGGACGTACAGGACGTCACTCTCTTTCAGGCCGAAGCGGGTCTTGTACCGGTCAAAAAGGCCCTGCAGGGACCTGATGTACATTGCGTGGTACAGGTCCACCATCTCCTCCGTTGGATCCTCAATTTTTGGCACTGTGATTGGCTCTCCAACTACATTAACAACAAGAGAGGGGGTTAAAATCACTTCGGTTGATGTTTTTATCCATTAATACGGCGCGCTAGTCGGATGACACAAATACAGTTAACTGTGCTCAAATAGCGGAGTTTGCATTTTTGTAGATAACCCTAATATGTCAACAGCTCCAAACATGAACCAACTTGCCTATAGTGGTGATAGGATTGCCAAAAGGCACAATGCCCCAGGAGTTGCCGAAGAATAGGCCACATCCATGGAAGAGGCAAGGGGCAAAGCCAAGGATCTTCTGCAACCTCTTTTGAATAGTCCGCCAATAGGTCCCCTCCTCGAAGATCACCTGCTTGTAGGCATCGTTCTCTCCAAAGGAATACACTGGAACCAGGTCAGATCTGAGGAAACACAGAGGTGGTAGCTTAACAAACCGTCTGCCAAATTTCCAATTACAAAAGTAGGACAATGGCAAGCAGGATGCTTCTAGGTTTTAAACATCTAAAATCAGCAAAAACATCAAAAGGAAACAAGTCAAACGTATTCAAAAGGTGTGTAGTGGTAAAGACATAGAAAGAAGAAATACAATTAGAAACAGAACAGATTTTGAAAGCAAGCGTACAATCCAGCTGTGAGCTAGTTTGTGGATTCTATCATACATTAAGCGACATGTGTTAAAGAAAAGGAGCCGATAGGTGGAGATCTAAAAGATGTGAAATAAAAAGGTTCTGATTTAGAAAATAACTCACAGAAAGCCTGATAAATAAAACTTTTCCCTCCCAAAAATGGAAACCGTGCAAATTTGTTCGTTGAACAGTATACTGAAATGACATGCACCTATATTTAAATTGTTTTTATATCAGTTATGAAATGGTTTATGTAGTCAGAAAATGGTATTATATCAACATTACATTTTGGGCCAAGTTGGAAATATAAAAACAGAAAAGTCTGTTTTAAGATCCTCCGAACACAATTAAAAGTTATAAAATATGATATGCAAAGTCCAGAAATGGGCACACAGAGGTGCATTTGTAACATTTTCCATTTTCCTGTGTTGACCCTACGGGTCTTTGTCTGTAGGGTGCTGTGCAGCCAGCTCACCCTCTATGCAGGGCCAGCCTCACAAAGCCTTTACGGTTTTTCAGGGTGACGGTGTTCAAACCCGGCGCGCACTGCAGAGACTCTGACGCTCCTCCCACAACGATGACCACAGCATTTCCGGTCCCGTTGCGCGACAGCAGGTAGTCGATAGAGTTCTTGTTCACAGGACAGATACCTAAGGAACAAAGAAAGAATGTAGAAACATGATTAAAAGTGCAGTAAAGAAGCTTTGTCCGGCAGCTTATTGATACTGTTAACATCTTTTTAATATTATTACAAATACTCAAATACTGGCATAACAAATGGGTCTAGTTCCAACGTAAAGTTAAAAAAAACATTGTGAATAATCTTATCTATAGCATCTGTTTTTAAAGTTTTGCAAAGAATGTTGCTTGACACATTATAACAAAAAACTAGCAAAGAAAGCTCTCCAGGGCCTTTTACCAATGAAGCGTAAACAGCACATGCAACGACCTATGGTACCCTTAGGGCGTATGTACAGTATCCGCGGGTAAAGCCGAACAGCAAACAGCCCCTCGGAACACAACAACGAAAGCCTTATCGATCATGGGAAGGAGCAGATTTATGCAAACAGAAGCTGTTTCAGCTGTGCAAGAGGACAAAGGTCCACTCTCTTTCAAATATAGCATTGTGATTCTCAAAGCCTCCCTTGCTCCTCATCGTCTCACCTCCAGACATCAGGTAGTCTCGAAGGACAGGCAAGCGGAAGTTTCCCGCCAGGGTTGCCAGGGAGGGCTTGATGCCCGGGAATTTCTCTGTGAAGCCCGTTGCCTCGGTCCCAAAGTTGCAGAAGGCGCCAAAGCAGAGGATGCCGTGCGGGTGGTAGCCAAAGATGTAGTTCCGGCTGGGGAGCAGGTTGTGGGTTTTAATTAGCTGGAAAATAGGACAAAAAGGATCAGTGTGAGGCTGATTTCCACACTGCCAGAACATCTGATTGGATAAATGTCATGTTGGTGACCAGCCTGGCTCAAGGGCTTGAGAACAGAAGCTGTGTAACAGTTCCACACTAAATACATTATACACACAAAATACAGTCTAATCTCTCTGGTGTTTCACTGGGTCTTGTCTGGTTCAGTTTATTTCCAGGTTACCAAACTTTTGTTTAATGCTCTTTTTAACATTACCACTCTAATCTTTACAGTACATTTTTGCAGTTTGCAATTTTTATAATGACATACAATACATGAACATACTCAATGGATGAAGATTTAATAATTAATATATAACGTTTTAAACATTCATAGCTAGGAACCTATTCATTTGTATTTAAATAATTACATTAACAATAAATAGAATAATATAATTGCCAATCAATCTGGTCTATCATCTCATTAATCATTATATTCTTGTGATCAATGATCAAACTGTGAGGTTTAAATAAAAAGTGGCAGCAGAAAACAAATCGAAATGATTTTCTCGGTTTGCATAAACTGGGAATACAGCTCATGTTTTTAGGAGAACGGGGACATCCTTATCAGCTCCAACCAAACATGACCCTCCTGCTCATTGCTCAATCATAAAATAATGGCCCACTTCACAAGTTGTTTGTGTATATTATATTGGCAACAATACACTTTAACATTCAGTGTAATGCTAAACTCTTGGTTTGAGGTGTAAGTGGTAACATTGCAGAATCTCATTAGAGACTAGAACTGTTCTCTGATCTGCACAGTAGACTTGATTCCATCACCATGTGTACACAATGCTCCCTTTTCAAACACAACTGTTCCATAACCACATTAGCAACATTTAAGACTTCCATAGTAACGCAGGTTTCCACCTGGTCGGCAAGGCAGATGTGGAAGGCTTAAGGTAGGACCAAGAGAGATGGGAATAGCGTTGAAAAGCTGCAGTTGGTACAGTTTTACCGTTTGTAAAAAAACAAAACACTACTTTCTTTTCATATTTGCTCAACCTCGAACAAAAGCTCCGTCTCTATTTAATGAAACATATTATCTGTGGAAAAAAAGGAATTCTTCCTCTTAGTGCTAGAAATGGTGTTTCCGGCCCGAGAAGAAAACCAGCCAATCTCTGCTAGTGAAGCTTGAGATCAAAGTAAGCAGCTCTGATCAAATATGAGTCCAGACTCTATCACTGCGTCGCCTACTTCTGGCCTCAAACGGCAAAATATGTTTGCCAGGCGCCATCTTAATAACAGTCGAGCCATAATCCATCCCACCTACCAGTCACTAGGATCACTTAAAGGAGGAAGAGAAACCTAATTTTTTAAAGCGATTACATGTTCATGTACTTCTGTCATAGAGGCTGATTAGTCGCACCAGTTAATGCACAGAATCACTAGTTTCACAGAAGATTCTTTGCTTGCAGTTCTGAGGCAGACGTTGACGTAACACTCATCGTCTAACAGTCCTTATAATGATTTCAAGCCTGGTTTGGACATTGACCAGTTGGCTTCCAACTCATATAAAAAAAATAGTCAGACGCTCATGAGAGATAAACAACTATTGACCTAGAGTCAATTTATGGCCCAGCAAATGTATTCTGCTTCTTTTGAGACAGTAAGCAAACACAACCTTTTCAACTCTGCTGCAAGAAAAACAGCTAATAAGTGATGTTTTAGCATTTAACAGAAAACTCAACCTTCACACAACCGCAAAAAAAAACATTGGGTAATTTCTGTTCACCGTAGTACTTATTAAAACAAGCGACGTGAAGAGTCAGCTGGCATCAGGCGTGTGGGTGAGGATGATCTCATCAAGGTACTGAGACCAATGGCTGCATGGAAAACCCTGTCAGATCAATGAGGTGAACAAAGTCCAACTGCCAAGAGTGGGACTTCAAATTCTATCCCTTTGACCGCCCTGTTTACTTCCCTCATCCTGTACAGTGGAGATAAACTCATCAACACCCGGACAAGGGATGAATTACAGTGACACCCAGTCAGCGGGTGATGTATTCACAAGTAACGCGTAAAGAAAGGAAATGTGTGAAAGCCGTGCGTTTCATTAGCATTAACAGGGACAAACAAAAGCTTCATCAGCATCAGAGAGGATTTCATTTAAGTGAATAAAGATAATGGATCAGCTTTGATTTTCATTTCAATTGTGTTGTCTACAAAAAAGTTATAGCATTATCATCAAATATAAACAGACAAACTTAGAGAAGTTAACAACCATAATCAATCTAATCAATTACTCAACTAACTGTTGCAGCCCTTGGCTGTACATCTCATGACACTCGCTGAATCATGCAGCACACACTCCACCCGTGACTTCTTGCTTTGTTGTGGACAGCTTAGAACGGCCCAGTGATCAGCATTGTCCTCTCATGTAAAAGATGCTGTGGGGAATATCTGAGGGTCAAACGGGCTTAGCACTGCTCCTTGGCCTATCCGGTAGGACAAAGTCTAACATTTCTGAACGACACAATCCCCACGGGACAAGGAGCAGCTTGAAGCCGCCAGCTGATACCTCTTCCACCCCTGATAAGCTTATCTACAATGTCAAACCTCTGCATGGCTGGAGATCGATAAATAGGCTCAATCTTACAATACACTAGATGTTTTTGTGTGGAGGCATGACGCCTTCATGGTCCATCTCATTGGTGCCATACTCCATAAATCTCCTGTTCCTTTGAGTTATATCTGGGTTGGATCAATTAAGCGAACGGACATCAGGAGTTCGACAAATGTACCCACCCTGATTGGGAAGTAGTCTCGGAAATAAGTCCACATTGTCCAGTTTCTCACCCAAGAGGACCTCCTGCCACCTGAAGAGGACATTAGAGATTAGAACACACTTCATTACATCAACAACACAACCAACAATTGTTTTTATTAGAAACTCATCCCAGAAATGTTTTGGGCTAGCAACTGTGTTTGGGAAAGAGTCAGATCCTGTACCAAAGCTTGGCTACAATAGTTTAGAAGATTACAGTCCAAATTAACCTCACTAGATTGAAGTTTCCATTTATTAGCAACCAAATGTATTGAGACACCCTAACCAACAAACTTGTGTATGGTTGTGCTGTCGTACTGTGAAGCTGAACTTTGGAGTATTATATTAGCATAATGTTGATAAGAATATGTTTAACATGTTCAGCATCTTACCATGCCAATTAGAACCAAATGATTAAGGACAGTCTGTTCATGTGCGGTCAAAGGAGTTATTCTTTAAACCTTTAACTTTCCATGTAATACTTCTACACCCCAAAAATGCATCATCCAGTAAATGTCTCTTCACTTCAAATGCCAACTATCAATGTGAAATGGATCAAGGAGTGAGTAATGAGGGCAACATCACATTTGACTTGGCCATAACAAATAGGCACATCAACACTTATCTACTGACTAAGTTCCATTGCATAGAACGTAGAAAATCCCCAAATTGTACATAAATTACAATTCAAGTATACATCTTATTAATTCATCAGCAAATTGGTCAACTTAAGTAATTGTTGAATGTAAAATAGAATAATGCAATGTATATAAACATAGAATTGGATTCAAAGGAACGGCCCCATTATCACCAACACCTGATCTAAATAAATATCGACCCAACATAAGGGGTCAAAATCAGACAGCTTTTTCTGTCTTGCCTCTTTTTGGGGTGTTCCAGTCAACAATAAGCCAGGCGGTATACATGGCAGAAATGAGCCAGCAGTCAGTGCAGAACATGTAGATCAGTAGCAAAGTGCAAGCAGCACCTGGAGAGAGAGAGAGAGAGAGAGAGAGAAAAGAGAGCACAAATTAAAGGAAATTGTAGGTTAACTAAAGGCTAAAATATTCTGCTAAAGGCTAAGAAAGCGGTGCATCCAGCTCAGACATCCGACCTCCTTCTGATGAGACCACATTCTAAATATTCGAGCTTCCTTGCTTTCCGGATTCCACCAAATAGGCACAGCAGCACCCACAAATACTTGTATATTCACTGACCCATGGCCATGAAGCTGATGACCCACTGCAGCACCGAGATGACTTGCAGATGTTTTTCCATCTTGTATCTGCAGGGCCAAAAAGTCACCGACAGGTCCTGCAGGGCAGAGAGGATGCTGGAGCCGGTGCCTGGAAGAAAAAGATGACAAAGTGATTTATCAAGTTTTATCAAGATGGTCAAATGTCCATATGAGTGGATGGACACGAAAAAGGATAAGAGAGTAAAGCAGGGACAAGATGTAGTGTAACTTTCTTACTCCTGGATTGAGTTTAACAAACCCAAAAGGTGGACGCCATGCCACAAACAGCCTCAACTACTAACCGGCTCTTTTTAGTTCCCGGCCCATGAAGGCAAAACCACGCAGCTGCATGTGAGGAGAGACCAGGAGCATGAAGCAACAGACACGTTAACAGCCTCCGGGGCCAGTCAACCTCGAACCACAGAGCCAATTAGAAGAAGATGTCCTCTCCAGCCCGGCCGTCTACACCTTAATCCTGTCTATACACACTGAAAATAACCCAGCACCCTGGTAATGCCTTAAACTATGATGCTATGACGGCTTAAAGGCTGTCGCCGCTTGGATCGGTGCCAGGAGGGACGGACACCGGGGTCGAGATGCAGCCGCAGATTTGGGCTGAACGGTCCCCGCATACAGCATGTGATCTCTCCGAGTCCGGGTGGGAGCCAGATCAAACTGGTCAGGGTGTAGGTGGACCGTGTGCTCGTCGATGGATAACTGAGGGGCCCAAACTTATAGAGCCCCCATGCCTTTATTTGGAAAATATTACTCAAAGAATATTACCAGATAGAGACTCAAAATGACCACGCAGAGACACAAAATAGATACACAAGGGGGCAAAACAACCACAGGAAGACATAACACCACAAAGACGCAAACATCTGCTAAGACACAAAATAACAAAAGAAAAATAACGGCCACAAAGAGAAGAAAAACAACCGCAAAAAGAGACTAAACTACTTAACAGTTCATATAGGTCTGTATAAATATAGATGTGTAGTGATATATATCCAGACATGCCCACGTATCCATCGAATGAGATTTTGGTCGCTATTTTGTCAAGGTTCCTCACATTGACCCTGAAGACGTCCGTTCCTAAAGCCTATCAGTTTGACCGATAAGTTAGTAAATCTCAGACTACTTTGGCAGAGCGACCTTCCCTCAGAACATCTGGGGCAGTTTCACTGATGAAATAACTTGGATAATCAATATAATAATTTACCTTAAAATTCTAAATATTTCAACATCACAAAAATAAAGCTTGCTGTTTGTTAGGAAGTGGAGGCACTGAGAGACACAAACATTGTGATGATGACATAGTAGATCTTTTTTTTGTCACTCCCCTTTAGTATCACCTCGTACAAGCAGTGTTTGTGTGGGACAGAAAGATAATTTGCTTCTAAAAATATATCAGTTTAAAAAAAGTGTTTGCATCACAATAATAATTAAGGTAATTTAAAGTTACACATTTGTTTGTGTGCATCTTCACCCAGAATTAAAAAACTGGCGCGTAGTGTGTTACTCTGTGTGTGTTCGTGCGTGTGCGCGTACCACGCTGCCCAAAACACTCCCGGCTTACCTTTGAGGACGCCAGAGTACGCAGCAAGAATGGTCTTCATATCTGAGCCTTCTTGCGTGTTGAGAAGGAGACAGAGAGGCGAACAACAAACAACAACAGAGAGAGGTGGTGGGCCGTCAGGATGTTGGTCTGAACCCTACGGCTCCTCCGACACGGCTGCCTCCAAACTGCGGCGCGCGGACGCGCCGGGCCGTCATTTAATGCGCGCGGGGAGGAGCAAACAAACACAGACACGAGAGAGGAGGAAAGTGGGTCGGTAATGTTGGACTTGGAGTCTAGACCTGGGGAGTCTCTCTTGCCCCCCCTTCGGTACAACGACTGTCAGGGCCTGGAGGTGGTAACGAGTAGTGCTGCTGAAGCTGTCCCTCTCTATTTATTGCGACTGTGACGTGGGTCAGCTGTGAAAGTCACCCAGCATGTTTTGACCACTGAGCCTCCTGTCTCCCCTCTGTGTCTCCTGTCTCTGGTTGGTTGGATGTGTGTTTCATAAATGAGGTATTCTTGTGAATGTTCTCTGACTAGGCTTCATTTTCTTCCTCTTTGATGCGTTTAACAATACGTTTACGGTATGAGGAACACTCTGCAATACCGTTTAGTGCTCTAAGAAAACTATGGCGTTATCTACCTGTGGGGGCGTTGTTGTTTTAGATGGAGATGTTTCAGTGTCCTATCAATCAACACAGCACACCTGACACTGCTAGAGATTTGCTGTTAGGCTGACAACTCAGGGGCGGATGCTGGCAGAAAATGTCTTCAAGAGACCAGAAGAAGAGCTTGGATCTTTAATTTATTCGTATATAAACAATAATAAATCTCTACATCTAAGTTCCTATGAGCAGAAGTAGACAAGTATCATCAGCAAAATATACTTAATGTGGTTGGATGTTGCATCATTAATAAAATAAAACTGAACTCTGTTTTGTAGATGAACCCACTCATTAAATTAAATGGGGCAAAAAGGACACAAACCTGTGCCTGTCCCTGTTTTTTAGGGCAGATATAAAAAAAAATAGTACAAATACCTGAGGACTGTACTGCAGCACTTGCACTTGTTGCTTTCTTCCACAATATGCCTCAAACACCACCCGAAACCTTCCCCACTCTGCTCGTTGCCCCCTAGCACTTAATCAAATTCAATATTATACTCTTCTGGAAGAAAAAGAAAGTTTGCACTTTGTAACAAATGAAGTTCATTCCTCAAAAAGTTGAACTGATAGCACATATCTAGTGGGACCGGGCCCAAGAATCATAATTTATTTTTGCTGAAATCAGCCACTCGGTCCTTGACACCGCTGCTGTTGAGAAATGTCACCTCCTGACCCGCTTGGGCTATCGGTAAAATGACCATGCAATTTAAAATCACAGTTCCAGTTTTTAACATCGCTGACGCCTTCGTCCGGCTTTCGGGTTAAAGTCCCAATTTGTTGCAAAAAGTTCAAGCTTAGTAAGTTTGCAAAACTTAATTAAACGTTACCTGTTGAATGCTACCCATCATCTGTGGATATGATATTATTACCATGAAAGCTAGTTTTTGTTTTACTAAACGAATAAAATAAAAGTGTTTTTTGACTTTGGTTAACCTTTCATTGAAAAACATGTCAATCCGCCGCTGTACAGTAAATGTATACGTTCTAATGACTTGGGTGTAGCAGAACTTTGTTTATCTTCTGTTTTTCCTTTCAGAAAAAGGGCAAGATAAGATATAAGCCCAAAGGACTCTGTGAATGTAGGGCCTTGATTATTTTGTACCTTGACCACTGTCTTGAAAAATAAGTCAATAATATTGTTACACTGACGAACCAGTCACTCTCCACCTGAGAGGACTCGGAGAACAAACGACCATTGACTGTAGACCACATCGCCCAAACAGCGGACCCCAATCTGACGGATGACCCCCTAAAATCACAATAACTGCTACTGCTCAATGACCACGGTCTCTAAAAGCCTGATGCATTGATTCATGTAAATGTTAGGGTTGCAGCTCTGTAAGATGGGAGACATGGGGGACATTTCTGTGCCGGTATTGTCCTGACACACCACATACATACCACCGCTTCACTTGTGACTGCTTTTTTAATACTTTAACATATTTCCCCACTTGTGGTACTGCAGTAAGTCATTCTCGTTTAGTCAACTCTTAGACAACTCTCCTCTAGACTGTGTTGAAAGGATTAGGCCATTGTCCAATCCGCCAGTGATTTCATTTGGAAATATCAGGACGCTGCCATCTCTTGTTGGTGTTTGCCAAAGTTCACAGACACTCTTATCATTTGGCAACCTGATCCAAAAGCAGGCACGCAACTTTAGTCGTGGAGTTTAGAACTAATAAAACATGTATTGATATATTTATATATTGAGTCTGTTTAATAATCCCACTTTATTAGGTTCCCATTAAACACATTAGACATCATGTTTGGTGGAAATGCACATTGGAACCATTGATTTCATGAATCCACATACATTATTTCTCACTATTTTACTCATTGTTTTCTCACTATTGCATCTTCAACGCAAATATTAAAGGAACATAATGGATAATCTGCGTATTCCTTTTCTTGCTGGGAATTGAACCCAAAGATCACCACCTCTCTACCATCTTTGTGATCAATTTTAAGCAAGTTAGACAAGAAAGTCACATTAGACTTAAGCACAGTACCTAAATGTACATACATACTTTGAAAAAATGATGTGTTACTATACCTTTAATGTTTCAAGGGCATATTGTAGACACAAAAGAGAGAAGATTCGGTTGAGTGCTGTATGGAAGATTTTTATTTTCCCTGTTTGTAGCAGATACCAAACCCGAAAATCATTAGTGACTAAGGACAGTGTCTCCGTATGATATTGCAATCCAAATGCAACCTCTGACTCTGTTTGAGAAAGTGTCAGGTATTGCACAAAGGCTCAGACCCCAGACAGAAACCACCAGTGGGAGATGCTGAGGAAACCCTCAGTCGTCAGTGCTCCTTCTGAACCATTTCACACTCCTCCTTGGCAAGCGGCAGCAGCCTAAAGGAACAGTGAGGTCTAGTTATGAATACGTAAGCTTTTCGCTCACATAACTATGTGAGCGAAAAGCTTACGTATTCATGCAATTCTCCCCTCATTTAAAACCAATACAGCATTAAGTTTATTTCTCTTTACTTAACAGCCCAGAGCCAATCAATTCTCCAAGCCTGCAGCACCAGAGTTACACAAATAAATATAAATGCAAATCTACTAAATATGGATCTGAATCAGTCCACAAAGTTCAGATGTACGTCCTTGTCCACTCCGTAGTTGCCTTTGTGCTCCTCAAAAAGGCTGCTGAGCTCATCCATGTAGCGCTGGTGGAGGGCATTTAATTCCTTGGCCGATGGCTTCGTATTCCTCTCCACCTTGATTGGCCGCCCAACTGTGGTGAAGTACAATACACGTGGTTTACTTTACATTGGTGCAATCTGGTCTGTTAGATTCCTTTTATCTAAAACATAAGTTCATTCTGACTCAAAAAACTCTGGCCCAAGTCTGTGACTTTGGATGCTTCTGCCAAAGTCAACTGTTGGTTGGGAAATACGCAAGATTAACAAATATTGGTCAGGTTTCCCCCTTCCAAAGTCTAATGTAATACATTTTTTCATTTGATGTACTGCAGGTGGTGTTGCAACCTGATAGATGTGCACAGCCCACTCACCAACTGTACTGATGGATTTTCTGTAGGGCATGAGACCAAAGGAGTACTGGAAAATGCCACGTGCATGGAAGAGAGGCAGGGAGATACCCATGATGCCTTGCAACTGCTCCTGTGTCCATCGAAGCCACGAACCTCTTTGGTTTCCCACTTGATCATACACTTCGTTTTCTCCAAAGGAGAAAACTGGCACCAGATGAGCACTGCAAAAAAAAGTCTCGATGAAAAGGTTGTTTTATTGATATTTTGATGTGTTTTACGGATGTTTCTAAAAACTAAACTGAACTCATAACACACTGAATGCTTTTATAGGAAATTCCATGTGAGGGGCTTAAATGGGCCTCTGTTTCAAGAAGCCCTTCTCACGCTGCAAGGAACCTAAAATAAATGGATGCATGCGCTCCTCTCACCAGCGAGGAGAAACAAGCTATATTTAGCAGAGAACCTTCCTTACCCCTCCACCCCCTCCCTCCCAACCCCTCCTCAGGGCTCTCACCCATTCACCATCGCCATTTTAATGAACCCTTTCTTCTTGGCCATCACTACATTGTAGGTCCCGGGGTGTGCGTAGAGGGCCTCCGGGGCCCCACCTACTGCTATCACCACAGCGTTACCGCCGCCTCGTTTGGACAGCGGGTATCTGGCGCTCTCCTTGTCCGAGGGAATCAGACCTGCAGTGTTGTGACAGAAAATAAGCAGGAAACAAACAATAACTTGTACGCTTCAAAAGAGAGTATAATTTGGCTGGCACAATTAAGGTTATATTTTTCATTCTATCCATATGCTCAGTTGAATTTAATAGGTAGACGTGAGGCTCGCACCTGCCCACATGATGTAGTCTCTAAAGAACGGGCTCCTGAACCAAAGCGGCAACATGAGCATGTAGCTGGTGAGACCGGGAAACAACTCCCTGAAGCCTGTGGAACAAGTGCAGAAGTTGGCAAAGGCGCCGGCCACCAGCACGCCATGGGGATGGAAGCCCAGGATGTAGTTGTGCCTGGGATCCAGGTCAGCCGTCTTCACCAACTGGGACAGGAAAAGAGAAGCACCATGAATGTTAATCTCAGTATCTAAATATTGATCACGACCGTGTTGAATAATGAAATCAAGATCATCTAAATAGGTGCTATTTGTTTGGGCAGGAACTCGATCGATGTTTAAACATATTATTATTTTTCGGTATTAAGTCATATTTCCCTGTAAAGTCATAAATGACAGTTTGTTGATCATCAGCTTTAAAGGACTCCAGATAAGATAAGCCATCTGCGTAGTGTTTTGCGGGTCTCCATCTGAGCAGACAGGAAAGAGATAGCGAAAGGCGCTAAAGGTCAACGTCAAGATTCAAAAGTCACTCATTGTGTGCTGCCGTTTGTTTTGCTGTGGCGAGTTTGGTTCTCACTTCTTTGAAAAAAACAATCTGCTCTCTCACTGTTTGTATCTGTGTGTGAGATTGATATCCAGATGTTCTTATTGCAACATGCAGGGCCATTATCAGGGAGCCTGCCATCTCTCCTCAGGGACTCAAAGGTTGCTTCAAAGAAGGGAACATCTTTTATGACGCCCTAGTCCCTAATGCTTTAAAAACATACTCATAATGTGTTCAAATCTGCTTACAGCAATGTACAACTAGCCATAATCATTCATAGGTTCACACATTGTTGCATGCATTTTGTTGTTTATAAAGTCATAAAACTTCATGATAGCTTTCTTTTTTCAAGTAGCATAGTGTTTTTTTTTGTTATAGACTATTATCTATTTATAATGCATTAGGATGGGATTTTTAGATTAAAATTCATCATGAAATCAATGCAAACATCTCTTTTTTAAGGCATTACAAAAATATTATGTATTAAACATGAGAAGTTTTAAACACTTAGACCCTTGCAAACCAAACATCAGTCATTTATAAGTAGTATGATACTTAATGCTTTCAAGGTAATATGGTATATATAAAAGGTATATATTCTTATAGTGTTATAAAACATTATTATCTACTACTAAGTTTTAATGGATTGTACGTATATTTTGAATACTTTACATGACTCATTTAAGAATGTACTTGCATTTTTGTCTTTGTCTAGTCTAGTAGATGAGAGCAATCACAGTTGTGCTGTAGAGCCCTGATATTGAACCCTTCGCAAGGCTGCTGTGTGTCCACTCTGTTTGTTCTGTGAGCGCCTGCTGCCGCTGATCACACAGTCAATCATTGGTCACTAATGAGGAGGGCCGCGGCTGTTTGCAAACAGGAGAAGTGTTCACGGGGGCCAATCACAGAGCTTCCCCGCCAGACCGTCACTACGACCCTCACCTGGTTGCTTCCATCCCTCAAAGACTTCGGAGTAAAGAAAAATGTGTTTCTTTTGGGAGTTAGACATAAAATCTGATCTTCTAAGGAGGCAGAAAAAGACAAAATTGTGTGGCATTTTAAGAATGGGGCTTGTTCCAATTTCTTGCAGAGACATAAATGGGAAAATTGCTAGCACCCTGTCTAAATGGCTGTTGCGTCATTCTGCTAAAACACGTATCAGCTGGTAAGCTTTTAGCCTGAGCTGGGGAGGGTGTATTTAGAAACGGTGGGCACCAAAGCACCAATGAAACTAATCAGGTCCTCTGAAGGACACTGCTTCTCTTCACCCGCACATTGACTCCTTGTTTCAGACTTATAATGAGGCATACAGTCAGATGGCGCTGATGATTCGCTTTGAACTGGATACGTTCTATGTGTCCAATCCAGGGGGATTTTTTCATGCCTTTGTTGGACCAGACTTGTAGTTATTTATTACAGTAGAAACTGTATTCTTTGTCTGATGGACACACACAATCTCTAATACGATACTGACACTAACAAAAAGAACCTGAAGTGACCTTCCATGTCTGACACTGACTGGGTGTAAAAGCGTGGACAGAATATCATGGACACCCATCTGATGCAGCCCTATAGACAGAAGGTCAAAGAAAGCTTCTAATTCTGTATTGTCACGGAATGTTGTCTCCTTTTAGCAGTTTACAATCTTTTTTTCGTGTCTGCATATCAATTTATTAAATATTATTTAAAAATCAGTTCATAGCAATGATCACTTCTGTGTCTTCTCCTGCCTTTTATGATCCTACGATTCAGCGTAGGAGTAATTGTACTCAATGATGTAACTTCCTTATCATGCCTTGGTGCGCCTCTGCTATTATTATTCTTTTTTGCTTATAGAAATTATTATCTATTTCTGCATTATCCAAATGTGAAAATGGTATTGTATTTTCTGCTGTTGAATTAAAGATATTGGCTACAATGTTGTTAGTTCAGAAACATACAACAGGCCGATGTGTATCACTGTGTTATCTTTTATGGCTGCAAAGGGTAAAGGAGACATGAGTCACTTAGTGCCCAGAAGAAGAATGCTACAAGTACAATTAATTCTGAATAGTTTACGTGTCAATTTGCTTTTAAAATTCTGTTTTTAACTTGCTTTGTCTGTATCCAAAAAATAAATAATATGCTACAGGAGTTGGGTTATTGCTGCTTTCTGTCTTATCAGTACAGTCCTACTTCGGGGCAGGAACCCAACGGGGGGTTCAGTTCACTGTGAAGATGTCAGCAGTGTAGTTGTTTTCATTTCAATTGCTTCAATTGCTACAATGACTTTGAAGTAATGGGCTTCATTAGATCAGAAATGTACGTCAAATGATGTGAATGCATTATAGGGGTTTGACCACAAGAGGGACACAACAGGCTGCAAAGTGAGAAGGTTTTAAAGAGAACTGTGTCTGTCATTTGTCTGTATCTACCTTGGATCCTTGGGTTATAATCAACAGTAGCCATGCATTTCATGTTTCATGCGATTTAGATGATCAATAGGATTTTTGATCATTTTTTGAGGCTAGGGTGGCTGTTTTTCAGTGTGAAGGCGGTTCACAGTTTAAACTTGAATGAAACTGATTATCATCCGTTTTCTGTCTGAGCAGCAGCCTTCTGTATGATGATATCAAAGCCTCAGCAGTAACATTTGTTTTTTGGTACTAATATTAACTAATATAACTAATATTTTACCAATCATAGTCCATGGACAAAGGGAGGGGAGGGGAGGGGTCAAACAGTCCCAGTGAGGCCCCTGTTAGTGTGCCACGTGAAACCAAAAGTCAGCATTGACATCATTTAATTTACGTCCGTAACTTAATGATGCGGCAAACCAAAACAGGATCCTTTACTCAACCTCAGTAATTTGTTTTGTTGCCGTGACATTTACAAGTAATTGTGTCTTGTTTTGGTTTTGTAACTGTTCTCTGTTCTCTGAGCCACAGAGGTGAAGGACACAGAACAACACTGTGCATACAGTAGTGATGATGCATACGCCTTGTCTGTTTCTCACCTTGATGGGGAAGTAATCCCGCATGTATTTCCAAATGGATAGATTGCACAGCCATGACACCCTGCGGCCTCCGCGTGAGGGGGTGTCGTAGTCGAAGAACCACCAGACGGCGTACAGCACACTGATCAGCCACAAGCGGGTGAACAGCAGGTAAAAGAACAGAACAATGCAGGTGGGTGCTGAGGAGAAAGGACACGTTTCAACATGTTATCAATGGCTAACGTCTTCTCTACATCAGCAGCATTCAGGTCTGCAGGGGAATGATGGTTACTGTTAGCAGAGCCGTGCTCGCGGTTGGATTTCAGGTTTTGACCGTGTGTCGTTGGGACTCTAGCTCTGGTATCTCTGGGTTCACACAGATCAATCCAACAACCCCACTCAAACTGGCATCAGGGGATGGTCTTGATGCCAGTGATGAGAATATCAAGTATGTGTGTTTTAGTGGAACAAAAGGGGGTCTGGGTACTCTACCTCCTTAGCATCTTGACTTGTTGATTTCAAGATTTGGATTGTTGTTTTTTCTGTCTCTATGGTTGTACACAGCTTTTGGCTTTGCTTTTTTTGCAATGATGATGATTATAAGGATGATGATGATGATTCTGGTTAAATAACAGTTAAAATAGTATGATGAAAAGTTGAAGAAAAGTAATTATTGTCATTAATCAAAAAGCGGTATGATAAGCTGACTACAAAGGACACATCTGATGTCACCTCAACACCTTGTGCTGAATCACTTTGTCTTGTATAAGAGGGACCAGTATCCACCTTTATACTAATAGTGTTGGATATTACACATTTTGCAATGTGACAGGACTCTGAGGCTAGGTCAGGCAAAGATTGTTGCTACACATCAACTGCCCTTCATAGCAAATACAAGTTTACACAATCATTTGTATGCTGAGATCGGAGAGAGTAAGTATTCCATAATAACACACAATATGATCTGAGGTCAGTTCAGAGGGCAATCTGAGCAGGCGTGGGCCGCACTCTGCTCAGGTCATTCCTACTCAGCTCCGTCTTCCGGTTATCCAACAGTTTATATCCCTCAATACAACATTCCTCAAGCTCACACAATAATTTACACTTTACCAAAGGGCAGCTGGGCCGCCGTGTTGGACCAGCACCCGTGAGTACACAGAGACGAGCTATACAGATGTGTATTTGACCAGTAGAATCCAGCGGACACCCATTCAGACATGCACACTCACCCAGGCCGAGGAAGGAGAAGACCCACTGTACCACCGCCGCCGTCTGCAGTCTGCGCTGCATGGGAACTTTCATGGGGGCAAAATCAATCTTCATGTCTTCCACGGGAAGAAGAGAGACAAACCGAGGTTCTTCAGCCGGTGGCGAAGAATATGAGCAAATGAACGGGTCCAAAGTCTGCCCTTCTCGCCTCTCCACCATCTCCTCCTATTGACAGCCTTATCTTGAGAACCCTAAATAGGCTTTGATTTGTCAATCCGTATCTATATCTGACTTTTGACCATAAAAGGAGGTAGACCGCTTAAACACAAGACTGCATTTAAACATTTAAAGCTATATTTAAATATTTTACAATGCTCTTCCTCATTCCTCATTCTACTCATTACTCCACACCCCACACTGAGTTTCACTGAGTAGAAACTAGTTGGTGGTTAGCGTGTAATTGTGCAATACATCACTCCATGTGTGGCTGTAAAGGCAGCCCCATCTGGTTGAACAATCATGTAACTGCATCTCAGCGTACATATAGTAAATGAGTAAGTGATAAAGGTACTTGTATTTTTGTAAAGGAGGCCTGTAAGGTTTGTGCATAACACACTGAGGCTAAAAAGTTTTGCAAGGTGTTGAAGAAGAGGAAAACAGGGTAACAGAAGAGAGTGGAGGGGGCCGAACATGTCTTCACCAATCAGCACACTCTCTGTTCTTCCTCCAATCTGTTCCCCTCATTAGCTTTAGACGAACCTTGAAACCTTTCATACATAGTCCACCAGTCAGTTAATATTTTACCTGCGATCATGCACAAAGCATGTAACGGCATTATTAGGAGCAGTGTGTGGCATTTCAGAAGAGCTATTTGCATTTTCATTTGAATGTTTTCTTTAGTGTGAAATCACCTTGAACATCTGATTCTGATTTTAGATTAACTTGGCCTGCCTCCTTTGTCAGATCGCCAATGCCAAAAAACTCAATGGATGTTATCGGCTTTCATTTTTTGTGTCTTATGGTAGGTGGCATGAATACAGTGTAACTGTACCCGGAGACCACTTCAGGTCCTCCTGAAAGGCCGTGTTTGGGATGGTGGGGCGGGACAGCAACCATGCCACTAAATCCTAGACACTTGTCCTTTAAACAAAAGAAAGCCTCCCGCTGTGACAGAGCAGGTGCTTCTAAAAATGAGCATTGTTAAATCCTTGGTTTAGATCATGTGCTTGTCTGTCAGATGTCTTTGAAATTTTATTCCAATGTGAAACATGCCCCCAGGGTTTGTAATGAGTTGGCATTATTCATGTGTTCTACTATTAGCTGGCACAGTCTGCCAGCAGTGCCTTTGTCACAAAGGCAATTTTGCATGAATCAGTAGCTTACATTTACTGTGCAGACCTTTTTTCTATCGCTATAGAATTGAATAAGATTACTATTATACTTTGCAATTTCCATCCATATGAAAAATACCTTTTGATTAATGATTGATTGTGTTAAGTCAAATCGTGATTGACAATTTCATAGTAATGTATGATTTCTTTTACCAATTAATGTGCCATCTTAATATTTAAAAAATCATAGTAAATTAATAATATTTTTTGATTATATAAATACATATACATACATCTAATTTGCATTCAGGCCACCTCGGGAAAGAATGCTTCTCATTTTGTAACCACTAATTTTCTCATTACACAGCCTTACACAGAAACCGAACCCAAAGCGACCAAGCTAGACCAAAACGTCTCCTCCTGGAGCATCACGCAGTGTGCGTAAAAAACAAACCATCTACATCAAGCTGACCCTGTTCAATGGCTTTAGGTCGGAAAAGAGCGTTCTCATTCAAAAAAATAAAAGCAGAAGAGGTGGCTAGAGATACGTGACGAGAAGACACTTCGCTAGGACATATTAACGTGCGTGCTACTGCTTTGTATGGATTTATTTTTCTGTTGCGGCTTCTTTTTAAATTACCCTATTTCAAAAGAGCGGCATTACGACTTTTAGACCCATTGTTTAGACCGGAAGTTATTTTATATTCTCTCTGACTTGACCCGCCCCTCCTCAGCAGCTGTGCCTCGGTGTCTGTGGGATGCTGTGCTGACGGACGGGGCTGTTTTTCGGTGCAGTGCCGTGGAGTGATACAGCGAGACCTACGGGACACAGTGGGCGCGCACTGGTATAGTTACAAACGTATAAAAACCCTTTGAATCTTTCAATTTTAGAAGCAAAATGGATTTAGTGTACACCATCTAACGTCAACGGCATTGCAGCCTCTCCGTGCTACCTGCCGCGCGGACATCTTGTTTCTGTCATTTCAGTATACCGGAGTTTAGAGACGTATTTTGAGTTAATTTTGGGCCCAGGCTCAAATTGTATTGTAGTGGAGCTCTCTACGGTCCACCATGGCGTGGCCCTGTATCAGCAGGGCGTGCTGCATGGCCCGCTTCTGGAACCAGCTGGACAAGGCTGACATTGCGGTGCCTTTGGTCTTCACCAAGTACACGGACGTCTCCGAGATGCAGCACATCCAGCTGCAGCCGCCGCTCCACCCTACCCGAGGCCGGGTCGCCATAGAAACGCAGCCGTCCCGCGCGGAGGCCAGCGCCAGCGCCAGGGCAGCGGTGCGGCCGCCGCGCAGGTGCGTCTCCGAGGAGCGCGTGTGCGGCTCGGTGATGCGCGAGGACTTTAAGCATTGGAACGTGCGACCCGAGACGAGCTGTAAACCCAAGTACGAGTACCACGAACCGGAAACGCCGTTCAACTGCGAGAGCCAGTACCAGAAGGACTTCAAACCCTGGCCGATCCCGAAAAGGTACGACCATCCCTGGATACCCAAACCGCCTGCCTCCGATGACCGGGCCCCGGAGAGGTCCCGGCACAAGAAGCAGCCGGCGGAGGCGGACAGCGGCGTGGAGAAGAGTGCTATCGCCGACAAGGTGCAGGAGAAAGACCTCGTGCAGGGGCCGGACAGGAAAAAGAAGTCCAGTAAACAGGAGGCACAGAAGAAAGTGGCCCTGAAGGTGGAAGGAGAGGCCAAAGGGAGGGCGGCGGCCGATGCTGTGAACAGGCAGATCAAGCAGGAGATTGCGGGCGACAGCTTGTACAAGTGAGTTCACGCATTGACCGATATGGCGTATGCTAAAGGGGGGAAGGGGGGGGTGCCGAGGCTTCAGGGTCCCGGGGTCACAGGTCACCATTGGTACAATACTGCGTCAACAACTTCAACTGATTATCAGAAATAACAGAGGTAAATTCTTTTGCTGTCAGTGGAAAATGTGTAAGGACGACTATGATTTGGGAGGAGTGTAGCATTAATAATGTATTCTACGGACCATCCCATTTCATAACTTTAACCCCTACTCACACTATACAAAGGGAAATAACTCGTTATAATAACACAGACATTAAGGTGTGTTAACGTCAATTAAAACCTTACTTTGTAAATAACCATTTACATCGTCGGAGTGATGCAGACTTGTTAAGAGAGCCAAGGTCAGTGAGGACCAGGAGATTGGGGAGTACACATTGGTGTGAAGAAATACAGGACTTTCATCCATAAGACCGTTGTGTGCATCCTGTGTAAAACCAAAAATCATTGTTTAAATCTCAATCAATTTAAACCTAAGATAACATAAGTGGTTTTGTTGCATATATTTGGCTCTTTTTGCTGGACCTAAAAAGGAGAACCCACAAAAGTAACATTTCTTTTAATATTTTTTTTTTTTTAATCCTATACCCAATGCTCCAGCTAATTACTAAATGTTTTTTGTTGTTGAAAACAGTTGTTCACACACATAATTGAACGCTTGTTTACTCCAAATAAGCGACCTAGAGTAAGGTAATTCAAATAAATGGAGAGGTCGAGATGACTGTTGATGTTTTGGTCCAGAAGGGTAATCTTTGTCCTATTATTGCAATGTTCCAGGGAAATAATGGGGACTGGTGGATGGATGAGCATCAAGTCACGCATGCTTTCTTCACTGCATGTCTCTTGAAGCTGTGCCTTTATTTTAGCGCTTGCACTTATGTCCTGGGGAGGCTGGTGGTGCTGACTGTAAGATATACCAGATCCATTTCACACATGAGGCGTGTACACAGGGATTACATTTTTTTCTTTTTTACTGCTGCTGTAGTCTGTGGATTTGGACGGCATTCAGTGTCGGATTCGTTTACTTAGTAATATCGCTGCACTATTGTATACAATAATCCATAAATCCTTATCATCGGATACAAAGTTTGGCCATTAAAAGGTGCAAAATGATATATTGAGTCCGTTTTACCACAGACTGCAGATTCTGGTTGAGACAGAAGTGATTGTCAGTAAGTGTGATTTGGCCGGTAAAGGTGAGCGAGTCTTTTAGCTGCTTTGTGCCCGTGTTGTTGGGCAGTCAGCAGGGTGCAGCCCGAGGTGCCCCCCCGTCACCCAGAGGCTATTAGATGGCTGCAACATGAGTAGCAGAAGCCCAGTCAGCGCTCTGTCTTACTCCGCCAGCGGAGATTCAAAGCAGGTCATCTGTGATTAATATTGTGCATAGTGTGTATGCATCGTGAATACTGCACATACACACACACACTTACATATGCTCTTAAAACAACATGTGCTTCAGTATCTTTATAAGTTGATTAAAAAAGTTAACTATTACAATAAAAACAAAACCACCTTTTTACTACAATTAGCTTGGAATCATTCAACATAATTTTGTAAAACATTAAGGTCGAATGGTTAGATCATCATAATAATATCTTAATGCAAGACAATGATTTCCCAGTGCTGAGACACAGAAACCATGATATATAAAAAGAAAAATAGATTTTCAACGTTGTGATGTGGTGGTCATGTGATCAATTGAACTACAGATAGCAGCAATGAAATCAGTCATTAACAGGACTTGCCATCCCAGTTCATGCTCATGCCACCATTTCACCCTAAATATTCTCTTTCCTGAAAAAAATGTGTATATGTCATAGAATAATATTTTTCTGCATTTTGTCTTTGGGTCATTTCGAGATGAAAACTGCTGAGGTTGGTCTCAGCTATTTGTGGAGCCGTAGTTCAACATTTAAACATGTCACTGAGGCTGTTATGCCTTCTTTGTTTTCTCTGTGAAGTTTGCTGGAAGCAACGTAGGCCTAATTGAGTGAGCGCTGTGCTGTTCTCTGTTTAAAAATAGCCTTCTAAACGCTACATTTTTTGTCAGCAACCAGTCATATGTTAACTTGGGAGGCAACGTGTCCTTGTGTGCACAAGAGAGTCCCTGAGAGTGCGCCACTGTCTTGTTCACTGCTAATCCTGCATTCTGCTGCGGCAAACTACATTTTCCACAGTTCCTTTCTGCTTTAGAGATGAAAGAATTCAGAAAAGAATGTCTAAAGCAGATTATAATCTGTGAAACAGTTAGACATAATAATATTCATTCTCTGTGTGATGATGTGTAAATAATAAAGCGACCCAAATGTATTTATCCCAAGGAAGATTGCTTTGAGACCAAAGGTATAGATTACCTTTGTACGATGACACTACTCACCATTCACAGATTTACACATTGGTCGTGGCCTCCACCATCTCAGGGATGTGCTGCAGTAATGTGTTCAGCAGCTATACTTATTCAGAGCGTATATACACTCTGTAGCAGTAGGCAGCTTTCATTAGGGAGTCACATTCAAGCCCATTGTCAATTGCACTTGGATACCTTTTTATCCTCAGATCTTGCTACTGCAGTTAAAAAAAAGTGAATTAATCTGAAGAGGGCACAATGGCTTTTTTTCTGCAGCGCACCCACAAAATGCTGAAGGCAACTATAACACTTCTGACAACCAGAAGGGCTAACTATTTCTTTTCTTGCTTTCAACCAACAGCTTCCCAGTCACACGCCCCATCCGGTCTTTATCTCGCCGCCAACTCGCTGCATTATGTTTGAAATGTCACTTTCTGCATGAGAATAAGTCATCAGTCTCAAGACAGCTGCTGCTGGAGTCTTTGTTTGTGTCTTCTTATTCAACTGCCAGCACTGCTGTAAAAGACAAAAGCCATTCTTCATCTTCTCTGTATTATTTGTTGAATTATATAGAGAATATAAAGAAGCAATAGCATAAATTATCAAAGAGGTTTTCATTGTTGACAGGGATGCAGGTAATGCAGGTTCAGTGAGTTCAGGGAGAGAGAGACGAGACATTCATTTGTTCTAATTTGTCAGGAGCTTCTTCGTTTGGGTTTATTCTTCCACTTAAGCTTCTCCGTCTCCCAGACAAGGACGATCAATCACCTAAAAATAACTTTGTCTGTTATGTCACGTTCACAGATCAAACAGAGAGTAGCAGTAATAGTATTGGAGTGTACACCATAAAGAGGCCAGTGGATTTAGAAATGATCCTCTTAGAGAGTCAGCCAAGTCTCATGTTTCTACTGACGATGAGTGAATGCGGAAACACTATTCTGAAAAATCCCAAGGTAACTCAAATGCCCTTTGAGTTCAAGCCAGTATGGGGTAGTTATGTGAGATTCATTCATCCCTAAATGTTAAAAATAAGCTGATACCCAGTGGTCATTTTTGATCAATTCAAAGCTCCCCCAGCTTTGTTCCCTTATTTAATCCAATTTATGTGATTACAGTTCAGATCTGATTCTGGTTATGAATTAATTAAGTAAAATACTGTAACCCAATTAAACCTGCAGTTCTGACTAAAATCGCTGGTCATTGGAAGAAGCTGAGAGCCTGCACTTGAAAACTGGCTTGTTCATTTGTATCACTTGATAAGTCAGTACTGTAATTGCTGATGATACCTAGAATGGAAAATGATGGTGCCTATCAGTCAGAAGTTTGTCCCAGCAGTGTTAGTCTGCAGATGTATTTATGAAAGTGAAGAAAAATAAGTCATGACAGCATGACTCATAAAAAGGACAGAGAAAGATTTCCCTGTTCTTCTCAGGACGAAGTGTCATAACTCTCATGACCCCTTCACTCTTCATCTAGTGACATAATCACAACAAGTCCAAATTCTCCAGTCCGTTGTTTATCAAAAGTGAATTTCATTCGGCCTCAGCTGCACTTTGTGTTTGGTGATAATAAGCATAGCATCATCTCAAAAAAGCATTGTATGATGGACTGAAATAGATCTTACTGCTTTTCTCCTGGGTGGTTTTCTGTGGCCTGCTAGTAAAACGCCACCCCCGCCACATGCCAGTGTTAGCACGTAGCGAAGCCTTGCTATGCACATCTCCTCCACTGCAGCAGGTCAGCAGAGTCCGCTGGCCAGCTTTCCTGAGCTGCAGGGACTCATGGAACATCTGCCCTGAATATAAGAGAGAAGAACTAGAAGATGAGGTTATTTTAAATGTCTTGTTCATTACTGTTTTTTGGGGATTGGGTGTGAAATGTGCAGTGTTGGAGAAACCAGAAACAAGCTCAAATTTGCAATAGATGCACCATTGTACTTGCTCACAACCTCATGTGTCATTTCAGCCTCCTAGGACGAGACAGTGTGGTTTCTGGGGGACGTAAACTGTTTATAGGAAGTCATCTTGACGTCACCCATTGGTATGTGGAGTTTTGAAGCCTTGAGTTTGCCATCTTTGATTACGTTCGTTGCCACTTTGTTGTTTTCCCAACGTAAATGACCACGGAATGTGGAAACGTGAGGTAGACATGCCACCTTCAAGCATAGTCCGCTTTTTACTCAATTAATATCATGCTGTATCTTGATCCATCAGTTTCTATGGCATGAAAATAGTTTTTTATCAGTGACATGTTTGCTTCTAGTCACTGGCAAAGAGTTTGTGACTGCAAGGTTTGTGGCGTTGCATAGTCATCGGCCCGTTACGTATGTGACAGTAGCTGGGACATGACGCCCGCTGAACCAAGCAAGCTTTTTTATAACTCCTTTTTAAATAAGTACCAAGTACACACTGACCTCAGAGACACAGGCTTTATTGATGCCCAGTTGTACTGTATGTCCATGAATAGCATCTATGTTACAGTACAGACCTTTGTTTCACACTGTGAAACCTGTCTGCACAATCTGTCTCTTTCTCTGCCCCCCCACAAACACACAAACAAACACATACACACAAACACACACACACACCCTGTATGTCAGGATGTGAGGGCTTTAAACCCTTGGCCTTGGACACTGTTGTATAACCTGTCTTTGTGGCTTCTTGGCCCAGCCGAGCATTGAAAATGGACTTCGGTCCGGTTATGTAACGGCTCCGTGTGTGACTTCCTCCTCTCTTCTGTGTTCAGAAGCCATGTCACTGCCACCAGCCACCAGCCTAAGGATCAGAAAAAAAAATACTTTTTACCCCTCAGGATTGTTTAAACACAGCTTAAATGTGAGCCAACATTAGATTAATGGGAACTACTTAGTAATGATGAGATGTCTGGTTTAAACTCAACAAACATGATTTTTAATTGAACATCTGTTATCATTTGTAAATGTCAATTGTCTATGTTGTTATTCTGTTGATGGTGTTTCTTAACTCTATTTAAATAATATACTTCACTATCATAAAAGGAGCTTTTCTGTTACGCTAAACTAATAGGATGAACATGGTAAACATTGTACCTGGTAAACATCACCAAATTAGCATTTTACTTGTTAACATGTCCATCATTCGATCTTTGAACACACTATTTAATAAAATATTTAGCTAATAAGGTACTTACTCCTAGCGTAGGGTACTAAATTCTACATTTACTGTCTTTCACCGGCCAATCAGCCAAGGATGTCATGTCTCATGGTAATGGCTTTCATCATCATTATTGCACAAGAGGCGCAATTAACGATTCGATAAATAAATATTACATTTTTTGTTTTGACTGTTTTATTTTCACAAAAGAATAACAGTGCTCCGTTTCTCCAAACGGGTGCTTTCATTTTTTGCGTAGGTAATGGTGTCTCGTTTTTACTCTGTGATGCTAAATCAAGCAACTCAGCAACCCTCTCATGATCCCTGTCTAAAAATAAAACATTAAAGATGGCGAATCAATACAACTGTCCCTGAAATGTAATTGCATTACAAAGGAACACACAGTCTCTGAGGCGGATTTCCGTGGATGCCAGTTATTGATATGTGATATCTTATCCAGATGAATCTGGTTTACATTTTGTTCTAATGAGGCTCTTGGCCTTGTCTGCTCCACTGATGTTTCCAAAGGGAAAGGAGACCTTTTATTGAACCTTGGCTACAACTGCATGGTTCTCAGCTCTTGCACTGCATTGTGCTGCGTTAGGGGAAATGTGTGTGTTTGTGACTGCACAGGAGCCACAGGGGACACCCGATTGGTGACTAGCCTAAAACACAGAGCTCTCTGTTTTCCTTTGTAATTTAGCACCAGCATCGCGTCATCAGACTGCAGAGGAAGCAAGACACCATATAAACCCTTTTTATGTTACAAATTAGGACACTCAGGCCAACTTTTTCTTTAAAATTGATTCCAGCTATGTTATATTGATATTATATACTGCTAGACATTGGAGCAAATACTGCTCTATCGTGTTCAAGAGAACATATATTTGCCTTTGTGTCTGGCAGTAGAAAAATAAATAAATGCCTAACATTTGCCTATAATCATTCTTTTAGTTAGTTAAGTTAAGACTTAAGATTTTGCATGTGTGAGCTCACAGCCTCGTTCTGATGTTGTTTTTCTTCAATTATTACGGACAGAAGGCATAGTTAGCATGTGCTAACTTAGACAGTCAAGTAGCCAACGTCAAGTGCACCGTATCAGTCCTTGAAAACTAAACTCATACAGTCTGAATCGGACCGACCAAAGACGACTTTCACCCTGAGCAATAATGTCTAATGAGACAAAGACACTGTTGAAACTTAACAAAGATGAAGGGGACTTTTAAACCAAAGTCATAGAGATGTTTGTCCAGAAGGACCTACCCGTATTATAAAAGAATACACGATACAGGATATAAAACATAACCAGTAGTCCATGTGCAAACAGCCAGTTGAATGGTGAATTCATGCTACTTTGTTGAATTCATATATTTGTGAATCTGAGTCAGTGCCTCCCCAGCCACCAACCCCGCCGCACGTCACTGAGGTGTAGCTATGGTGAGGCATTCTGTTTTATTTTCACACTCGGAAGAAAGAATCAAATAAGCAATTAATTGAGGGAAATTCTTAGTAGGTTAATTATTAATTGAAGCTAATTAGCGTAGTTTCAGGAGCAAGACCACGCCTCCAACACGCCTCTTCCTGTATTCCCATAAATACAACTCAACCCACTCTCCTCGTTCTTGAGTACGCATCCCCGAAAACCCACCCTCCCAACCCGTTTCCTTTTCTCTTCTTTTCTGTTCTCTCTTCTTTTCCAACTTTTCGTAGGGCCCTGAGGGGATCCGCCGTGCCCGAGCGCACGGCGGATCCCGCGACGTAGCTCCCCACAACCCATTCAACCAACCAGACGAAATCATCGACACAATCCCTCACGTTAAACGCCTTCAGTGGAGGGCGTGGTCCTTGCTAGTGAATCAAAAGAATTGTCCTCGAGCGATGGAAACACTGCGGAGGAACAGTTGCTTTGTTAGTTTGGTTGAAACGAATGAAAAAGGGCTGCACTACAGGGAAAATAAAATGTCAAGTAATAAGAGAGAGACATGTGTGACATATGAAAATAAATGACTTCTATATGAGTGTGGTTGTCCTCTGTGGTACACCCATCCATAGGTGTACTGCAGGGAAAGTCACATGCTGCTGACCTTCTTCAGACCTGCTGTGTGAGAACTACAGAGAATCACACCATGAGGCCGAGGTGCAAACCTCCTCCCACATACCGTACCTCTGACATACTCAATTGTACTGAAACACTTTTCCAGACGCAGACCACAACATTGGTGTCACGCTGTCTGCAATGAATGTGTGATCTATTTTTATGGAGATTTTCTTTGATTACCATCCCATAATGGTTTTCCTTAGACAGACATAATACAGCAGAATATATATATTTATAGACCAGACACACAAAATAATCACTGATTCGCATGGGGATAATTTTAACAGTCATCAGACACAAGACAAATGCAAAATCAAGAACACAACAAAATGTCTGTACTATAAATAAGAAGCTAGGATCGCTGCTTGGCTGAGCTTCACATAAAAAAGTAGAAGCAAGGGTATCGTAACTTAGAGCTGCTCACTATGTCATATATTTGTGTTTCATAGAAGTGCTCTGTTTCTGGCCGAGCTCTTGAGGTCTTTAAGGTTGACAGGCAACCAGAGAAGACTACAATGGAGTTTCTTTAGATGGAGCGAGGCGAGCAGTTTCCGCCTGATGGCTGTAGCTTCGTATTTATCTTATAAACATGACAGCGTTATCAATCTCTAAACAAAACCATACCTTCAACTGGAGACCTCCTTAAGATAAACACGTTTCTCTATTCTCCTATATACATTTACCTATGATACACTACTTCCCTTCTTTCCACACAGAACTGAGTACATGGCTTACAGAGACGTGAAGCCCACAAAGATGATCCGGGCGAGGTCCCAGTACCTGCCCCCGGATGAGAAGACCAGCCTGGAGACCAGCTACAGTGCCACATACAAGGGCCAAGCCCCGCTGAGGCCTGCTGGCAACAAGGCGCTGGACAGGAGGAGGATACGCAGTTTGTACAGCGAGCCTTACATAGAGCCCATCAAACAGGTGAGACACGCCTTTGTAGCACGGTTGAAAATCCATTTAGGGAGGGACGGATTAAAAAAAAGTCTTTGTATTACTGTAATATAAACTTCCTGACATGCTCATCTCATTGCACAAGCACCGTTTTAGAAATGAGGAGCCACAAGTGGAGCATTTCAACACAGGAATCTCATTTGCGCTATCTGACATCCATAGGTTGACAGATACAGTGCCCTTCGCACTAAACCCAAAAGGCCTGGAGCCACTGCAGCAGCCCAGGCCAAGCAAGCGAAGAAAGCCAAAGATAAGCAAAGCGCCGGGCTGAGGGGCTCCAAAAAGACGGCCTCGGAGAACCAGCTCGAGAACCAGCCTGCGGTGGGGGACAAGGAGAAAAGTAAAGAGATGAACAACAAACTGGCTGAGGCAAAAGAGTAAAAATCATTAAGCACTTCTTCCATTTATTCCTTATTTTTTTGGGGGGGGGACAACAAACAATGAGGCTGCAAAATGAATTACGGTTGTCATGTCTCCTTCTCCTTCAGTCTCTTTCTTCTCCTCTATTCAGTATCCACTCATTCTTCTCCTGTGTTCTCTCTCATTACCTCCTGGCTACGTTTGTACAATTATAACAAGATGTCGGGGTTTTTGGACATGACACGTCATCGCTCCTCCCATCTCACGCCATGTTAGATCTCTATAGTAACAAGTGGGCTGGAGCATCCTCTTCCTCCGCCAGTTGATGCCACCCCCCCACTCTGCTCGCTTCCGTCTCCAGGTTGCCATGGCTACAGGCTGCCTGTCGAGGCAGTAGATGTCTCTCGTTGCATGCGTCCACCAACAAGCAACTCTGAAGGCTTGCCTTTGATCAGCTGAGCAGATTGCTTTGTTGAGTTTATCAAGGATTCTCAGCCACTTTCCTTCAATACAATCAAATTGTCACTTTGGATGTGACTTGTGCACTTGATAAATCAACGACACCCCTGAAAATCTTTGATAAACATTCCGCTTGCTTAGTAATGAGTGTTAAACCCCTGGCTGGTTTTGAACCTGCTACCTTCTCAAGTACATGTTGGGCAATATCATGCAGCGCTTTGTTGGATGTGATTTTTTAGTATATCACTTCGAGCTGAACTCACAAAATTGTTCATCCCACTCAGCAATTGTTACTTTAAATCAAAGCTTGCATACAGCAGCAGTTTAGTTCTGTTTACACACAAAGGAAGCATATAAGTCACACTAAACTGATTATGCATAAACACCAGTCATTTGAATGTCAGATAAGCATTTCCACCAAGAATTAGAGGATCATTTGAGTGCTGACATGAGCAACACAGAAGGGTGAGATCAATGAAGGTGGTTTTTATTTACTAAGACCGACTGTAAGGCTTTGCAGCTGTAACGCAATTGCGTGCACATCCCTTTTTGGCCTTGATAATGGGGGGCACTGCGCTCGGGAAAGATTAACCAATACGATTAGCCTGCCATACGATAGCAAACAGCTCATATTGCTGCTTAATTGAGCTTTTCACAATTAAAGAGAGAGCGATGTGGATGAACAACAGATTCACAATCCTTTTAAGTAATTCACTGGAATTTGGTTACAAGGAAAAGGAGTTTTATCCCATTTGTATCCATACGCAACATGTTTCATCTGTAATTAGCACCAACTTTATTTTAATATAACTCACTAAGGGCTTATTAATGTGATAAGTGTAACTGCTTCTGTTTTTGGACTCAAATGTTCATCTCCCTCTGTTTTTGAATCCATGTTGTTCTACTTGTTTTGACCAAATTCTTAAAAGCATGAAGGATATGTTGGTTGGATGAGGTGTAGTTTGTCTATTTAATCCCTGGCGATTTCTGTTCAGTAAGTTATATTATAACTGTTGACTAATTATAACCTCCCTTGTGTAAATATACAGTTTATAACAGCAGCTTTTCACTTATAGAGAGAGACATCACTGTTTTCTTTGTTTTTGGATTAGAAAAGCAATGTACAGTCCTACCCCCAACTGCCCCAATTATCACACACACACACACACACTCACACACACACAGACACACCTCACTGTTCCCACCAGCTCTGCTTCTCAACATTCGTCCCTCCATCCAAGTGACTACCCCATTTCTACATCATCAGCACCATGTCTATCCAAGCTGCCTCATCTGGGATGACTCATTAGCATTTTGCAGCCTTTGGTCAGAGGGGGCGCTAACACTGGGGAGGGGGGCAGGGGGACTTACAGGGGTGGCTTGCAAGCGTGTGTTAGCACACCACACCCTGTGCTTTATCTCTGTGACTATTAGGCAAATAGGGATAGAAAGTATGATGAAGAAAGTTATGTCTTGGGCCCGTAAAAAAAAGAAATGACTGTGACGTGCTTGTGTTTCTATTTGCTTGCTCATATTTAATGAAACATTACAAATAAATGCAAAAAAAATCAGAAAAAGCAGTGTCCTCTTGCTTTTTTTTAAAGAAAAAAAGATTAGCGGTTGCAGGTATCTGTTTGCGTTTTTCTGTCCTTGTCTTTGTCTTTGTGAGACAGACAACATTAAATGCATCCACATGGAAGAGATTTTTTTTTCCTCTCATAACTTCTTTCTATGCTTATCCAAGACTGCGGCACATTCTGGAATGAGCTCTGACGTCCTCTCTGCATGGGCCCGCATGATGCACTCACGTGAGAACTGAGGAATATATTATTTTGTTCGCATCGTGTGTCTGATATATTCCAAGAACTCACACGACTTGTAGAGCAACATGCGTGCTAAAGGACTTCCAGAAACTCATTTCAGAATAGCATGTCATGTGCTTCTTAGGCTCTTAGTTAATGTCCAAAAGGTGCTCATGCAGAATAAAAACACCCACCATTGTGTAAGATTACGTTTGCTGAGATCGTGTTGTTCTTTCTTCATGCTGTGTCCAATTTGTCATGTGCTAATGAGTGACATTCTGATTCATTTGAAGGGTCGTACTAAAACAGTACCACTACATACAACTCTGCCAGCCAATCCGAGATATTGGCTGGGTGCAGACTCTAAAGCAACACCTGTGGGGCTGTGCGCTACCCAATCCAAGGTAACCGACCGCAAGAGTAACGAAAGGGAAGCCGACCGCGCGCCGCAAATGCCACTCATTCCCATTCATATATGCTCCTGGAGTATTTTTCATCGCATTACCTCGAGTCCTAGTTCTGTATATTTCTCTTCCATATGGACACTATCTGACTGCCTACTGTCACATCCTACATGTAAGGCTTCATAAGGTGACAGTTCTTAAGGAGGCCCCAGGTTTAGTCCGGACATCACCCAACCTTTGACCTCTGTTAGCTGCCAAAATGCAAAAACACTCTTAAAGGGCCAGTGTTTAGCCTTTCTATTGGCAGAGATAGAATTTGTAATACGGTTGAGACCACTTTAAGTGATTTCGTGATTATTAGAACATTTTATCTTGAGCTTGTTTGACGTAGTGGAAAAGATTTGGTTGAGTATTGTCCGAGTTTCACTTTGGGGGGGATTATGTGATTGACCAGGCATGACTCATCGACTCTACATCGGGGCGGGATTGCAACCTTGAGTGCTTTACCTGCAGCATTTCTTTTTTTCATACAGAGATAACTCGATGAAAGAGTAATTTCTTTTTCCCCAATTTCAATGCGCTGTCAGTCCCAGTGAGCGGGTAGATTACAGAGAGGCAGAGTATCATGGGTGTAAAGTAACATACCGAAAAAACTTGAGCATGAGCACACTGTACTTTTAAAAATGTTTTATGTACAAATATGTTATCATGTACAAATATATTCCAAATCGATTCAAAATGTATTACCATTAGCAAATGATTGAACCAGCATTTGTATGGGAATTATTCTATACCAAGTTTTTGTGATGCAAATAAGCAGTTGATCATCAGTTGATATCAGTAAATCTATATTTTAGTGTATAATCACCTGAAAAAATGAGTTGTAATGAGTGTTTTCGTTTTGAATTAACCGCAGGGCACTCAAAAGCAGGCTCGCTAGATGCCACTAGATCTTACACACTGGCCCTTTAAAACAAATTGCATGACTGTTGAATTATTGGACTGTTATAAGTGGAAATCACTATTTCATTCATTTACGAGGCGGGGCACTTTGAAACCGCCGCACTTTGCATCCTAGCTTGCCATCCGTGGGTGGACCTCTGTGTTGTCTCTAAAGCATGCTTCCACCGTTTTCTGTTGGACCTGCAATCCAATGTTGGATTTAGGGATTTGGGGTAGACTTTGAGTGTTGGATATAAGACGAGGGGTAAGTATGAATGGAATGAGGAAAGCTTTGGAAACGCACAGTTCAAAAGGACGTTGTAAGTGCATGTTAATGATATTCACTCTGATTTGTGCTGTTGTTATATTAGCATTCAAATGTGTATTGCATCTTGTAGATCATTCTGTCACAGAAGCCAGAAGACAACCTGTAGTTCATAACATCATGGTGACACAAGTATAGATTTTAGAGCCAAGGACCTGTACTGATCGAAATGCAAAGCTGTTCAACTACAAATTGACTAAAAGCTTTGATGTACACGTGCATCCCCAAACCACAGCGGCGTGTAAAGTCCTCTTAAGTATCAAAGTTGAGTCTTTATGTAATATTAGTGAAGTGGCGTCTTTGTCTCGTGTTGAGCTCTCAAGCGTGACAGAGAAGCTGGTGCTCTCCTCTCAGCACGATGACTTGTTGTTGCTCGCCCGGGAGAAATGCTTCATCGTGTGTTTCTTTCTGTCTCCTTCTCTGCTGTCCTAACCATGCACTGCCTCCTAGAGATGCTAAGGAAGAGGTTCTCCGACCCGGTCATTATCATTCCCAGGGTGCTGCTGGAGGAGAACCACCACCAGTGCCACCACTGCTGGATAGACCCGAGCCTGCGAGGAGCAGCGGAGTCGTTCGCTTTTCCCTAGATGGCAACCAGACTGAGTAGCGCCGCCTGCGAGGATGGATGCAGATGCACCTTATACAGACTGATGCTGTAAATATTTGCAACTTAGTTGGATTGAAACAAGAGTTGAAACACCTAAACCCGCCCCCCCCCCCCCCCCCCGGACAAAGCTATCTATGAGGCAAATCTAAAAACACGCATGATTGAGACAGTTTTATGTCACAGCTGTTTGTCTTGTGGCATTATTCCCAAGGTGCTATATCATTTTCTGGTTTAATGCAATTTATTTTAAAGTAATATGTCAACATCATTAGAAATATATCACCATAAAGTGCTTATACAACTAGAATAACAGAAACTGTGCTGTATATCGATTGGTTTTAGTGTAAATAAATAATCCCAGCTTGCACATTACAACACTGTATTGTAGTTTTTGTTATTTGGTCTGAGTGGTGTGACGAGATGAAGGAGATCCCCATGTAGCAAAGGCACAGCACTCCTCATTTGGATGCAATGCGACGAGTGACCCGTTAAGTTGAAGTTGAAGTGAGTAACAAAGGAGAGACACTATGGGATGGAAACATAAAAATTGAGGAATGAGGATAACTCCTCTCAAAAAGTGTTGACCTTATTGTCCCTTCACTTGAATTTTTGGAGTTTCAATGTGCAGCACTAAACTGTGCACAATTTACTTTACATTCATTTGCTGAAGGGGAAATGTGTGAATGAAAAGATCAATGAACTACCTATAGTTTCTTTGAAAATCCCAAGCTGCATCTTTGGTAAGCTTGTTCATTGAAGATACACATTAATTTATGGCATTCAGCCAAGCGAGGAAAGTGAGATAGATAAACGAGACACAAGGCCAAGCGGCTGGTTTGAGCTTTCGGTGCAGAGAAGATGTTTCCTTGTCACAGTGCATGTTGCTCCTCATCAGTGGGGCTTTCCTTCATTACTGCCAACTGTAAATGACAATTATCTGATCACATCGCCTCCTGCACAACAAACACGATGAGCACATGCAGCTTGAGATCATCCCAACATGCATTGGTGCTGTGGCTCTCTCAAATTTGTGTAGTTTGACATTGGAGAGCGTGTTTTCTACAATGAGCCCTGGGAGGGGAGAGTCACTCTCAATCTGTCAGTGCTAATCAGCATTCAGCCATCTTAAAAAAGATAGGGAACCATCTTCTGTTCTGTTAACTGAAACCGGGGAAAGATCCTTTCAAAAGCTTTATATATTCCGTATTCAAAACAAAAGATACTTTACGTTTCAAAAGTAAAAGCTGTCCATTGAGCAATTGACCAAA